>NC_057395.1:18698679-18864562 GCF_019320065.1 Cervus canadensis | reverse complement strand
GAACTTGCCTGAAAAATTCCATAGACAGAGGAACCTCGCAGGCTACAGTCCATGGGGTCTCAAAGTGTCAGATGAAACTGAGTGACAAAGCATGCACCTGTGTGTGTGTGCACGGACACACACACATACACACACACACACACACACACACCTCCCACCTGGGAGGAAACTAAAGGTTCACTTATTGTAGACAAGAAAACAGAGGGTCTGGGGAAGACAAAGCCCCAGGTGAAAGCAGAGCTACCTATTATTTGAAATATAAGGATCATGAACATACTGACTACCTTTTCCCACATCTGGCTCCAGAAGGCTGGCATCCAGGCTTTTATTGTCCCTGCAAGTAATTAAACAGATTTCTAAGGACTTGATCAGCTCAAGAAAAAAGACATAAAGGTATTGACATTAGGGGTTACTCCAAAGAGAAAAAGACTGCTGATCCCTCTACAATAATGCCTTATTAGCTCTCATACTTTTACGATTCACATTCAGATATATTGATGCTTTGAAAATTCCAATTGACTTTTTAGTCCACTAATTTGAAATATGAACAATTAAAAATCACTAGATATATAAGGAAAACTTCCTTAAAAAGTAGAAATAAGTAGGAATAAAACTACCTTGGGGAAAACAATGACTATGTAGTGAGAAGAAAACTCCAAGTATACATATATCATTAATATCCTTAGAATGATAATAGAATATATTGAGCCATTGGAAAAAATGCTATTTTTAAAGGAAATGTCGGAGAACATAAACTGACTTTTAGATATTAAATAGAGGGTAACAGAAACTAAACATTCAAAGAAGAATTGGAATAAAGTTGTGGAAAGCTCCTAGAGAGTAAAGCAAGGAAATAATAAGAAAATTTGGAGGCAAATGTATAAAAATGTAAAATTTGATCAAATATTCCAGAAGAGAGAGAACAGAAATGAGTACAGAGATAATTTATAAAAATATTCCAAATAGGAAAATAGCTTTCCAACTCCAAAGGCTCCAAGAATATCCAGCACAGGGGATAAACCAATAACAAAGTGCATCATTGTGAATTTTAAGAAACTGGGACTGAGTAAGATATTTGAAATTTCCAAAGAGACAAACAAACAAGAAAACAGGGCATATATATTTTCATGATGATCAAATAATAAGTCTTTTTTTTTTTTTTTTTTTAGTTGGAGGCTAATTACTTCACATTTCAGTGGGTTTTGTCATACATTGACATGAATCAGCCATAGATTTACACGTATTCCCCATCCCGATCCCCCCTGCCACCTCCCTCTCCACCCGATTCCTCTGGGTCTTCCCAGTGCACCAGGCCCGAGCACTTGTCTCATGCATCCCACCTGGGCTGGTGATCTGTTTCACCATAGATAGTATACATGCTGTTCTTTTGAAATATCCCACCCTCACATTCTCCCACAGAGTTCAAAAGTCTGTTTTGTATTTCTGTGTCTCTTTTTCTGTTTTGCATATAGGGTTATCGTTACCATCTTTCTAAATTCCATATATATGTGTTAGTATTCTGTAATGTTCTTTATCTTTCTGGCTTACTTCACTCTGTATAAGGGGCTCCAGTTTCATCCATCTCATTAGGACTGGTTCAAATGAATTCTTTTTGACGGCTGAGTAAAATTCCATGGTGTATATGTACCACAGCTTCCTTATCCATTCATCTGCTGATGGGCATCTAGGTTGCTTCCATGTCCTGGCTATTATAAACAGTGCTGCGGTGAACATTGGGGTGCACGTGTCTCTTTCAGATCTGGTTTCCTCAGTGTGTATGCCCAGAAGTGGGATTGCTGGGTCAATAAGTCTTTAAATCTCTTAATAGCCATACTAGAAGTTAAAAGACAATGAAGCAAATTTTCTGTCAAAAATCTAAAAGAAAATTTTCTCCAGCCTACAATATTATACCCAACTAAACTATCAGTAAAGGATGCAAAAGTCATGAAGTGATTTTTAAACATCTAAGACTCAAAAATTTTAAAAGCCAGAAACCCTTTCTCAGGAAGCTACTGACAAATGTGCTCACACTAAAATGAAAAGACTAACTATCAAGGAGGAAGACAAGGTCTATAAAAAATGAAAGAGATTCAACAAATAATAGAAGTGGGGGAAAAGCGACTAAAAATGAAACTGGGAGAACACTCATTGTGTTTGAACAAATTGCAAAGAGGTTTAGATAACTGTGTCTTCTTGATATAGAATCTTAAGCTGAAATATCTTTTCTTAGATGCCTGGAACAGGAAGTCAAGCTGGAAAGTTCTGTGGGAAGTCGGTTTCTAGAATTTAATAGGTAATGAGGGTCAGGACTTGAGAAAATGAGAAAACAAGTCCACAAAGCTCTTTAGATTGTTCCACTCTGTTCTCCAGAGCTCCCTTTTCTGGATGCAGATCTTCCTATTCTTAATTGTTTCCAAGATCTAAAGGATGCTTCCAAGTTTAAAGAAGGCAATGGAATAGCTTGTTCCCCAGTATATATTTAGAGGCCTTGGCATGCACTTGTAAACATGAAATGCATCCAGCTGAATGTCCTAAATTTACTGTAAGATATAAAAACTTTTCTGGTTGTCCAGTGGTTAAAAATCTGCCTTCCTATACAGAGGACACAGGTCCAATCCCTGGTCCAGAAACTAGGATCCCACATACCATGGCTAAACTGAGCTCATGTGCCACAACTATTGGGCCAGCACTCTACAGTCTGCAAGTCACAAATACTGAGCCCACACGCTGCACCTACTGAAGCCTGTGCCCTAGAGCCTGCGCTCTGCGATGAGAAGCCACTGCTATTAAAAAAAAAAAAAAAAAAAAAAAAACCTTACAGCTAAAGAATAGTTGTGCTCACTGAAAGTAGGGAAAGCCCTAGAGCAGCAACAAGAGCCTGTGCACCATGACAAAGACCCAGCAGAGCCACAAAAAAAACACTTTTTTATTTTTATTTGCTTTTTGGTTTCTGCCAAATTTTTTTTTATTTTATTATGTTTGTTCATTTATTTATATTAGTTGGAGGCTAATTATTTATAATATTGTAGTGGTTTTTGCCATACATTGATATGAATCAGCCATGGATGTACATGTGTTCCCCATCCTGAACCCCCCTCCCACGTCCCTCCCCATCCCATCCCTCTGGGTCATCCTAGTGCACCAGCCCTGAGCACTTGTCTCATGCATCAAACCTGGACTGGTGATCTGTTTCACAATTGATAATATACATGTTTCAATGCTATTCTCTCAGATCATCCCACCTTCGCCTTCTCCCACAGAGTCCAGAAGTCTGTTCTAGACATCTATGACTCTTTTTCTGTCTTGTATAGAGGGTTATCATTACCATCTTTCTAAATTCCATATATATGCATTAGTATACTATACTGGTGTTTTTCTTTTTGGCTTACTTCACTCTGTGTAATGGGCTCCAGTTTCATCCACCTCATTAGAACTGATTCAAATGTATTCTTTTTAATGGCTGAGTAATATTCCATTGTGTATATGTACCACAGCTTTCTTATACACTTTCTAACACCATACACAAAAATTAACTTAAAATGGATTAGAGATCTAAATGTAAGGCCAGAAACTATAAAACTCCTAGAGGAGAACATAGGCAAAACATTCTCTGACATAAATCACAGCAAGATCCTCTATAACCCACCTCCCAGAATATTGGAAATAAAAGCAAAAATATACAAATGGAACCTAATGAAACTTAAAAGCTTTTGCACAACAAAGGAACTTATAAGCAAGGTGAAAAGACAGCCTTCAGAATGGGAGAAAATAATAGCAAATGAAGCAACAGACAAAGAATTAATCTCAAAAATACACAAGCAACTCCTGCAGCTCAATTCCAGAAAAATAAACGACCCAATCAAAAAGTGGGCTAAAGAGCTAAATAGACATTTCTCCAAAGAAGACATACAGATGGCTAACAAACACATGAAAAGATGCTCAACATCACTCATTATCAGAGAAATGCAAATCAAATGAGGTACCATTTCACGCGACTCAGAATGGCCCCTCAGTACAGCCACTATGGAGAACAGTTTGGAGATTCCTTAAAAAACTGGAAATAGAACTGCATACAACCCAGCAATCCCACTCCTGGGCATACACACTGAGGAAACCAGAACTGAAAGAGACATGTGTACCCCAATGTTCATTGCAGCACTGTTTATAATAGCCAGGACATGGGAGCAACAAAAAAAAATTTTTTTTTAATTTTTCATTTATTTTTATTAGTTGGAGGCTAATTACTTTACAATACTGTAGTGGGTTTTGCCATACATTGACATGAATCAGTCATGGATTTACATGTGTTCCCCATCCTGAACCCCTGTCCCACCTCCCTCCCCATCCCATCCCTCTGGGTCATCCCAGTGCACCAGCCCCAAGCACTTGTCTCATGCATCCAACCTGGATTGGCGATCTGTTTCACACTTGATAATATACATGTTTTGATGCTGATCTCTCAGATCATCCCACCCTTACTTCTCCCATAGAGTCCAAAAGTCTGTTCTATACATCTGTGTCTCTTTTTCTGTCTTGCATATAGGCTTATCATTACCATCTTTCTAAATTCCATATATATGCATTAGTATACTGTATTGGTATTTATCTTTCTGGCTTACTTCACTCTGTATAGTGGCCTCCAGTTTCATCCACCTCATTAGAATTGATTCAAATGTATTCTTTTTAATGGCTGAGTAATATTCCATTGTGTATATGTACCACAGCTTTCTTATCCATTCGTCTGCCAATGGACATCTAGGTTGCTTCCATGTCCAAGCTATTGTGAACAGTGCTGCGATGAACATTGGGGTGCACGTGTCTCTTTCAATTCTGGTTTCCTCAGTGTGTATGCCCAGCAGTGGCATTGCTGTGTCATATGGCAGTTCTATTTCCAGTTTTTTAAGGAATCTCCACACTGTTCTCCATAGTGGCTGTACTAGTTTGCATTCCCACCAACAGTGTAAGAGGGTTCCCTTTTCTCTGCACCCTCTCCAGCATTCATTGTTTGTAGACTTTTTGATAGAAGCCATTCTGACTGGCATGAGATGGCACCTCATTGTGGTTTTGATTTGCATTTCTCTGATAATGAGTGATGTTGAGCATCTTTTCAAGTGTTTGTTAGCCATCTGTATGTCTTCTTTGGAGAAATGTCTGTTTAGTTTTTTGGCCCACTTTTTGATTGGGTTGTTTATTTTTCTGGAATTGAGTTGCAGGAGTTGCTTGTATATTTTTGATATTAATCCTTTGTCTGTTGTTTCATTTGCTATTATTTTCTCCCATTCTGAAGGCTGTCTTTTCACCTTGCTTATAGGTTCCTTTGTTGTGCAAAAGCTTTTAAGTTTCATTAGGTCCCATTTGTTTATTTTTGCTTTTATTTCCAATATTCTGAGAGGTGGGTCATAAAGGATCTTGCTGTGATTTATGTCAGAGAGTGTTTTGCCTATGTTCTCCTCTAGGAGTTGTATAGTTTCTGGTCTTATATTTAGATCTTTAATCCATTTTGAGTTTATTTTTGTGTATAGTTTTAGAAAGTATTCTAGTTTCATTCTTTTACAAGTGATTGGCCAGTTTTCCCAGCACCACTTGTTAAAGAGGTTGTATTTTTTGCATTGTATATTCTTCCCTCCTTTGTAGAAAGATAAGGTGCCCATAGGTATGTGGATTTATCTCCGGGCTTTCTATTTTGTTCCATGGATCTATATTTCTGTCTTTGTGCCAATACCATACTGTCTTGATGACTGTGGCTTTGTAGTATAGTCTGAAGTCAGGCAGGTTGATTCCTCCAGTTCCATTCTTCTTTCTCAAGATTGCTTTGGCTATTTGAGGTTTTTTGTATTTCCATACAAATTGTGAAACTATTTGTTCTAGTTCTGTGAAGAATACGGTTGTTAGCTTGATAGCGATTGCATTGAATCTATAGATTGCTTTGGGTGGTATACTCATTTTCACTATATTGATTCTTCAAGTCCATGAACATGGTCTATTTCTCCATCTGTTTGTGTCCTCTTTGATTTCTTTCATCGTGTTTTATAGTTTTCTATATATAGGTCTTTTGTTTCTTTAGGTAGATATATTCCTAAGCATTTTATTCTTTTTGTTACAATGGTGAATGGCATTGTTTCCTTAATTTCTCTTTCTGTTTTCTCCTTGTTAGTGTATAGGAATGCAAGGGATTTCTCTGTGTTAATTTTATATCCTGCAACTTTACTATATTCATTGATTAGCTCTAGTAATTTTCTGGTAGAGTCTTTAGGGTTTTCTATGTAGAGTATCATGTCGTCTGCAAACAGTGAGAGTTTTACTTCTTCTTTTCCCATCTGGATTCCATTTATTTCTTTTTCTGCTCTGATTGCTGTGGCCAAAACTTCCAAGACTATGTTGAACAGTAGTAGTGAGAGTGGGCACATTTGTCTTGTTCCTGACTTTAGGGGAAATGCTTTCAATTTTTCACCCTTGAGGATAATGTTTGCTGTGGGTTTGTCATATATAGCTTTTATTATGTTGAGGTATGTTCCTTCTATTCCTGCTTTCTGGAGAGTTTTTGTCATAAATGGATGTTGAATTTTGTCAAAGGCTTTTTCTGCATCTATTGAGATAATCACATGGTTTTTATCTTTCAATTTGTTAATGTGCTGTATTACATTGATTGATTTGTGGATATTAAAGAATCCTTGAATTCCTGGGATAAAGCCCACTTGGTCATGATGTATGATCTTCTTAATATGTTGTTGGATTCTGTTTGCTAGAATTTTGTTAAGGATTTTTGCATCTATGTTCATCAGTGATATTGGCCTGTAGTTTTCTTTTTTGTGTGTGTGTGGCATCTTTGTCTGGTTTTGGAATTAGGGTGATGTTGGCCTCATAGAATGAACTTGGAAGTTTACCTTCTTCTGCAGTTTTCTGGAAGAGTTTGAGTAAGATAGGTGTTAGCTCTTCTCTGAATTTTTGGTAGAATTCAGCTGTGAAGCCATCTGGTCCTGGGCTTCTGTTTGCTGGAAGATTTCTGATTACAGTTTCGATTTCCATGCTTGTGATGGGTCTGTTAAGATCTTCTATTTCTTCCTGGTTCAGTTTTGGAAAGTTATACTTTTCTAAGAATTTGTCCATTTCCTCCAAGTTGTCCATTTTATTGGCATAGAGCTGCTGGTAGTAGTCTCTTATGATCCTTTGTATTTCTGTGTTGTCTGTTGTGATCTCTCCATTTTCCTTTCTCATTTTGTTAATTTGGTTCTTCTCTCTTTGTTTCTTAATGAGTCTGGCTAATGGTTTGTCAATTTTGTTTATCTTTTCAAAAAAACAGCTTTTAGCTTTGTTGATTATTGCTATGTGTCTCTTTTGTTTCTTTTGCATTTATTTATGCCCTAATTTTTAAGATTTCTTTCCTTCTACTAACCCTGGGGTTCTTCGTTTCTTCCTTCTCTAGTTGCTTTAGGTGTAGAGTTAGGTTATTTATTTGACTTTTTCCTTGTTTCTTGAGGTAAGCCTGTATTGCTATGAACCTTCCCCTTAGCACTGCTTTTACAGCATCCCATAGGTTTTGGGTTGTTGTGTTTTCATTTTCATTCATTTCTATGCATATTTTGATTTCTTTTTTGATTTCTTCTATGATTTGTTGGTTATTCAGAAGCGTGTTATTTAGCCTCCATATGTTTGAATTTTTAATAGTTTTTTTTTTTTTTTTCCTGTAATTGAGATCTAATCTTACTGCATTGTGGTCAGAAAAGATGACTGGAATGATTTCAATTGTTTTGAATTTACCAAGGCTAGATTTATGGCCTAGGATGTGATCTATCTGGAGAAGGTTCCATGTGCAATTGAGAAAAAGCTGAAATTGATTGTTTTGGGGTGAAATGTCCTATAGATATCAATTAGGTCTAGCTGGTCCATTGTGTCATTTAAAGTTTGTGTTTCCTTGTTAATTTTCTGTTTAGTTGATCTATCCATAGATGTGAGTGGGATATTAAAGTCTCCCATATTAATGTGTTATTGTTAATTTTCCCCTTTCATACTCATTAGCATTTGCCTTACATATTGCGGTGCTCCTATGTTGGGTGCATATATATTTATAATTGTTATATCTTCTTCTTGGATTGATCCTTTGATCTTATGTAGTGTCCTTCTTTGTCTCTTTCACAGCCTTTATTTGAAAGTCTATTTTATCTGATATGAGTATTCTGACTCCTGCTTTCTTTTGGTCTCTGTTTGCGTGAAATATTTTTTTCCAGATCTTTACTTTCAGTCTGTAAGTGTCCCTTGTTTTGAGGTGGGTCCCTTGTAGACAGCATATATAGGGGTCTTGTTTTTGTATCCATTCAGCCAGTCTTTGTCTTTTGGTTGGGGCATTCAACCCATTTACATTTAAGGTAATTATTGATAGGTATGGTCCCGTTGCCATTTACTTTGTTGTTTTGGGTTTGAGTTTATACACTCTTTCTGTGTTTCCTGTCTAGAGAAGATCCTTTAGCATTTGTTGAAGAGCTGGTTTGGTGGTGTTGAATTATCTCAGCTTTTGCTTGTCTGTAAAGCTTTTGAATTCTCCTTCATATCTGAATGAGATCCTTGCTGGGTACAGTAATCTGGGTTGTAGGATCTTCTCTTTCATTGCTTTAATTATGTCCTGACATTCCCTTCTGGCCTGAAGAGTTTCTATTGATAGATCAGCTGTTATCCTTATGGGAATCCCTTTGTGTGTTATTTGTTGTTTCTCACTTGCTGCTTTTAATATTTGTTCTTTGTGTTTGATCTTTGTTAATTTGATTAATATGTGTCTTGGGGTGTTTTGCCATGGGTTTATCCTGTTTGGGACTCTCTGGGTTTCTTGGACCTGTGTAACTATTTCCTTCCCCATTTTAGAGAAGTTTTCAGCTATTATCTCCTCAAGTATTTTCTCATGGCCTTTCTATTTTCTTCCTCTGGGACTCCTATGATTCGAATGTTGGGGCTTTTCACATTGTCTCAGAGGTCCCTGAGGTTGTCCTCATTTCTTTTGATTCTTTTTTCCTCTCTGCTTCATTTATTTCCACCATTTTATCTTCTACCTCACTTATTCTATCTTATGCCTCCGTTATTCTACTGTTGGTTCCCTCCAGAGTGTTTTTTATCTCATTTGTTGCATTATTCATTTTTAATTGACTCTTTTTTATTTCTTCTAGGTCCTTGTTAAACATTTTTTGCATCTTCTCAGTCCTTGTCTCCAGGCTATTTATCTGTAATTCCACTTTGTTTTCAAGATTTTGGATCATTTTTATTATCATTATTCTAAATTCTTTTTCAGATAGATTCCCTATCTCCTCCTCTTTTGTTCGGCTTGGTGGGCATTTTTCATGTTCCTTTACCTGCTGGGTATTTCTCTGCCTTTTCATCTTGTATAGATTGCCGTGTTTGGTGTGGCCTTTCTATATTCTAGTAGTCTGTGGTTCCTTTTTATTGTGGAGGTTTCTCCCAGTGGGTGGGGTTGGACGATTAGCTTGTCAAGATTTCCTGGTTAGGGAAGCTTGCGTTGGTGTTCTGGTGCATGGAGCTGGATTTCTTCTCTCTGGAGTGCAATGGAGTGGCCAGTAGTGAGTTTTGAGATGAATCTATGTATTTGGTGTGCCTTTGGGCAGCCTGTATGTTGACACTCAGGGTTATGTTCCTGCGTTGCTGGAGAATTTGTGTGGTATGTCTTGCTCTGGAACTTATTGGCTCTTGGGTGGTGGTTGGTTTCAGTGTAGGTATGGAGGCTTTCGGATGATCTCTTATTACTTAATGTTCCCTGTGGTCAGGAGTTCTCTGGTGTTCTCAGGTTTTGGGCTTAAGTTTCCTGCCTCTGGATTTCAGTCTTATTCTTCCAGTAGCCTCAAGACTTCTCCAGCTATACAGCACTGATAATAAAACTTCTAGGTTAATGGTGAAAAGATTCTCCACAGTGAGGGACACCCAGAGAGGTTCACAGAGTTACATGAAGAAGAAGAGAGGGAGGAAGGAGATAAGAGATGAGCAGGAGGAGAAAACGGGGGACTCAGGAGGAGAGAGACAAATCTACACAGTACTCTGTTTCCTAAGTGTTCTCCGTAGCCCAGAACACCCGCAGAGATTCACAGAATTGGATTGAGAAGAGAAGGAGGAAGGAGGAAATAGAGGTGATCTGGGGGAGAAAAAGGAGAGTCAAAAGGGGGAGAGAGTAATCATCACACTCCTGAGTAAAAATGGATACTGAATATTGGATTCTTAAATGTCCAAAATTGATATCAAATACTGAAAAACAAAGATTAAAAATCTAGAGTGGAGGTTAGACTCTTAAAAATACAATATTAAAAACAAAACCAAAAACACAAAAAAATTAAGAAATATATATGAAGTTTGCTTTAAAAACACGGTCTTTTTTGCTGCAAGGTTATAGTGGGTTATGAAAATGAAAATTAAGGAGTAATAGAGGACTTTAAAAAAATAAAAGAAAAAAAATTAATTAAAATAATAATAATAATAGTAAAAATATATCTAGGAATTTCTCTGGAGTTGTTGCAGGCAGTGTGGGTTTGGTTCAGTTTCAGATAGCTCCTTGTTCCAGCTTACACTTCTGGATATCTATAGGCCCCTTCCGGTGTAGTCGGTGTTAACTACAGGGATTTTAATCTGTTGCACCCGTCACTTCTGAAGCAGTTCCCTTTGTTTATTTGGCTTCTGTTTGCAGGTCTCCTCAGTGTCTAATTTCCACCCTGACACAGGCGGGCGGAAGTGGTCTCTTGTTTAGGTTCGCTTGTTCAGTCGTGCTGTGGAGAGGGAGGTGCACTGCAGACAAATGTCACTGGCGTGTGTGGGGAGCACTCGCAGTGTTCCAGCCACACTGGGTTTGCCCCCGCTCGCGGCGTGTACTTTCCCTGTCTACACTGCTCAGGCTCCAGGCTGCTCTATAGGGAGCGGGCCCTGCGTTGTGTGCGGTTCCAGTTTTCGGGTACTACACAAAAGCACAGACTCGGTTGGGCCTGCGTTTTGTGCCTTCCCCGCCGGAGCAGCTCAGGCAGCCTGGAGCTTGACAGGCGCACTCTCCCCAGGTGCGGTGCGCCTTCTCGCCTCCGCGGGCCCAGCCTCGGTTTCCGTGCGCGCCGGTCCGGTGCACCTTGTGACTGTTCCGGGGAGCTGGTCTCTAGCCGCGACCCTCCCGGCAAATGTCAACCATCCAGAATCTCAGGAAGTCTTTGGTTAGAAACTGGGAGCCTGTTTGCAGTTTGGTAGGGGGTGCGTCTCTGGGGCCGAGTTTGCCCCTTTCCCCTCCCCCCTGCCTCCTGCCTCCGGCGGGGGATGGGCCGGTCCACAGCCGGCTAGCTCTTCTCTGGAATTGTTCAGTCCTTCCTTTGTTCTGCGAACGGCCCGCAGTGTGTTCAGTTAGCACTTTTCGCAGGTTAATTTCCTCTCTCTCTCTTGCTATCCCACAGTTTAAGTTGCTATCTCATGATAGCTCCCTCCGATTGCCCTCAGGGCTTTCGGGCCGGTCCTTACCCTAAGCAATGCCACCGGTTCCTCTCCATTCAGCCCCCACTTGCTGGTGGCGGATGCAAGCGTCTGGGAGTTGCAAGCATACTTTTCTGCTGGGAGTTGCTTTTAGGCATGTAATCTGTGGGTTTTATTTATTTTTCCTCCCAGTTAGGTTGCCCTCCAAGATTCGAAAACTTCCCCCAGACCCGCCAGTGAGAGGGTTTCCTGGTGTTTGGAAACTTCCTCTATTAAGACTCCCTTCCCGGGACGGGTCTCTGTCCCTAACTCTTTTGTCTCTCTTTTTACCTTTTATATTTTGTCCTACCTCCTTTTGAAGACAATGGGCTGCTATCCAAAAGTCTACAAGCAATAAATGCTGGAGAGGGTGTGGAGAAAAGGGAACCCTCTTACACTGTTGGTGGGAATGCAAACTAGTACAGCCGCTATGGAGAACAGTGTGGAGATTTCTTTAAAAAACTGGAAATAGAACTGCCATATGACCCAGCAATCCCACTTCTGGGCATACACACTGAGGAAACCAGATCTGAAAGAGACACGTGCACCCCAATGTTCATCGCAGCACTGTTTATAATAGCCAGGACATGGAAGCAACCTAGATGCCCATCAGCAGACACGAATGGATAAGGAAAGTGTGGTACATATTACACCGTGGAATATTACTCAGCCCGTTAAAAAGAATTCATTTGAATCAGTCCTAATGAGATGGATGAAACTGGAGCCCATTATACAGAGTGAAGTAAGCCAGAAAGATAAAGAAACATTACAGCATACTAACACATTATATATGGAATTTAGAAAGATGGTAATGATAACCCTATATGCAAAACAGAAAAAGAGACACAGATGTACAGAACAGACTTTTGGACTCTGTGGGAGAAGGCGAGGGTGGGATGTTTCGAGAGAACAGCATGTATATTATCTATGGTGAAACAGACCACCGGCCCAGGTGGGATGCATGATACAGGTGCTCGGGCCAGGTGCACTGGGAGGACCCAGGGGAATCGGGGGGGGGGGGGGGGGGGGGGGGGGGAGGGGGGGATCGGGATGGGGAATACATGTAACTCCATGGCTGATTCATGTCAATGTGTGACAAAACCCACTGCAATGTTGCGAAGTAATTAGCCTCCAACTAATAAAAATAATTGAAAAAAAAAAAAGACAATGGGCTGCTTTTCTGGGTGCCTGATTTCTTCTGCTAGCGATCAGAAGTTATTTTGTAGAGTTTGCTCAGCGTTCAAATGTTCTTTTGATGAATTTGTAGGGGAGAAAGTGGTCTCCCCATCCTATTCCTCCTCCATCTTAGCTCCTCCCCCTAAAAACACTTTTTTAAATTAAAAAAAAAAAAAAAAGCATCCCTGGAAGGTCTCCTCTAGTCACAACAAAATTTCAAGTTTTTGTCTTCCTGACATGTTCAGGAAGACACCAATGGAGCCTCAGTCACTATCTACAAGTGGACAGAGAGAGGTCAAAGGAGGCAGAGGTCCAGTTCCTGGTCATGGCATTTAACAGTCTAAAGCCACCTGACATTTGACAGTTTCTTGCAGTAAAGATATTGCTGAGGCATGACAGATCATATAAATGGCCATCAGGGACCATTATTTTGTCATTCCACTTTCCTCTTGTATCCCTTTATAAAATGGTTCCTCCCCACTGAAATCAGATCTTTTCATTTTTGATCACCAGTCTTTTTTTTTTTTTTTTTTCAATATACATGGGGCTTCTTTTGAACAAAAAAAAAGGTATGTAGAGCATTGTTTCTCCATTCTGTGAGAGACATATTTTTCCTACTTTGGTTCTAAGAAGTTCAAATAATGTATATGCTTATAAAGATCTTTAGGTGTCATTATGTGAGTGGCATGTCCACTTGGAAGCATATCAATCTTTTATTAAGAAAATATTTAAAGGGCTTTATTTTTAGCCTTTGCCAGCTGGCATTATCCTTCTGAACTTAACTTCTTTTCCTGTTGATTTTATTCCAGAAAGTCATCACATTGCTTTTAATTTTGGTTTGATGTTTCATAATCTCATTCTAATACATGACTGTTTTTTAATCTGGTAATTATCCCTAATATATTTAACCACTTGAATTCATAGAATTTTAGAACTGAAGGAAACATATAAGCCCATCTAGTTTTCTCTCCTACAGTTGAAGAATTTGTTGATTTGATTGACCAGTTACTGCTGGCAGGAAAGTACATGTCTTGTACTGTTATTAATTTTGACAAATTTGTGTAGAAAAACACTGTTTTTCCCATCTTAATTCACAAGGTTTTTCTTTTGTCTGCATGCCTCGGTGGACCCGAAAGAAAAAATTGTAAGCAGCTTTGCAAAAACAGTAAGACATTGGTGGAAAAGTACTGGTGCATTTAGGTCAACAGCAACAGCAGTATTGCAGCTGTTGGTTAAATACAACGAAAGAAAATCTTCTAAGGGTGTGTTTTCTTCTGAAAGCCTTTACTAGTCAGAACTTTATTTTTAGGCTAATTCATTGTGCCAAACACATCTACATTTTTTCAAATGAACTTTTGACCCCTTTAGCCAATGCCTTGTAACTTACAAACCTCCGACTCCCTATCTTTACTTTTTCATTGGCTTTTCTTGATTTCAACATATCCCTGTCTAATCATTTGACACATTAAAAGTCTTGCATATTTGCTCACTTAGTTAGCAAGACAAAGCTTTGTGGTTGAAAAGTTACTCCTAGGTGTCTGCCTACTTGCAGTTTGCAATCATATTCTGAACTGCCCTCCAAACTCACATGTCCTTATTAAATGAAGGCAAATTCCTTCACTGGGGATTTTTTTAATTATTTGATATAATTAATTGTAAATAATCCTTACAAACACTGACTCACTTAACTCTGTTTTTTACTGATGTCAATCTATGCTAAAAAATATGTTAAAATCTTCGATTTCCAGGAAATAATAAAGGTAGAGTAGATAACCCAAAGGTACATTTAATTAACCTATAGAACTTTAAGCAGGTTTACATTGAACTTACCAGTTTGTTTTTTTGTTGTTGTTTGTTTGTTTGAGGGGGGTGCTGACATACATATATGTATGTGTCAATATTTCATAGTCTCTTTTGAAATAGATTTGTCATGTTCCTGATTTCCTCATTATTGAATTAAGTTAAATTTTGACATGTGTTCTTTGGCATGTTTCAGAGCACAAATTGACCATAATTTTAATATACCCATTTGGGAATAATTTTCTACCCTGTACCCTTGACTGACATTAAAATTAATCACAAGCATGGTTCAGAACCTTTCTCAACATAAGGTACTAGAGGCAATACATAGATATTGAGGCTAAAAAGTTAAAATTAACTTACTACCCATACCATATTGGCATACAGTTTGTTTTAATTGCTTTTACAAGTTGCTGATCAGATCAAAGCATGTTTACTCTCAAGGTATCAGACACAAACACAGCCTCAGGGTCCACTGCAGCACCAAAAAAGTGATATTTCTGGCCACACCACATTTGCATGCCTTTAGAAGGAGTGTACACTAGTGAATTTTCCTTGGGGCACACTTTATTCCAGGAATCATATTACACTCCTTCGTTGGCCCCCAAGACACCTGCATTTACTGTGTGCTTTGAGGAATAGCAGTAGAGATTGAGATATGTGAAACTGTCATTTACGTAGGTTAAAAATGCCAGATTTTAACAATTTCGTATGATTCAACCTAAACAGATAAAAGAATCAAAATTATGCCATCCTTGGTGATCTTCCAGTTTCAAAACCATTTCTCTTCTATTTTGAATCACTAATCATCAGCGTAAATGCTGACTTTGTACCAACTGTGCACAGAGAATCGTGGTAGTTCCCAAGGAAGACAAAGAGACATGCACATCCTGCTCTGGAGTGGTGCATGCCTGCTGTCCAAGGGGTGAATGGTCTTATTTTATGTTACATTATGTTCTATTTGAAGGCAGAGGTTTTGCTTTACTTTATGTTTCTGTGTGTTCAGTACATTGCAGAGGTTCAATAAATGTTAAGTAAGTGGAAGGTAAGCAGACAGAGGAGAAGGAAGAAATGAGGGAGGAAGGAATGAAAACTCATTTGAGAAGAAGCTGGCAAAATGGCATTAATCAAAGTGAAATGATTATTGTACACAATGCAGATGAAGGATCACCCCAAACTTCAAATGACAAACTGAAAATCACTTTACAAAAAAATAAGTAAAAATAACACCTATTTTTTTCTATTTTAAAAAGTCCCAGTGAGGCAGGGCATGGAAAGACACAGAACCTGGTGCCCCGGTAGCCCTGATCCTAGCAAGGCTGTTTCACCCTGGCTTCTAAAGCTTAATTTAAGCATCCCAGATCTTCATCTTTTTTACTCTTGCTATATGATTTTTGTTCCTACTAATAAAAGGGATGAAATGGAAAACTAGGAAGAAATTCAATTTTTTAAAAAATGTTTTACCTCTACAAAGTTTCAAAATATTGTTGGAAACTACCTACTGGAATAACTTTGGCCCTAAGTGACATTGACTTTGGTTTGCTTACAAAAATTGAAACCAGTATGAAAGAATATAGGCATTCCACTGTAAATGAATTTCAAAGGAAGGTTTCAAAGGTGGTAACCGAAGAGTACCCATCAATCAGCATGATTGAAATGATCATCTAGGTAGGTGATGGCTATCTGAAGATATAAACTATTGCCTCTATTAGTAATTGGTCACACAAATATACCAGTGTGAGGAATTTTGTGTCACATTTATCATTTCTAATGCAAGAGAAACAATCTTAGCACTTTTTCCTTTTGTAATTATTGATATTAATCAAGGTGCATGTGAGAGTAGACTTTTAAGGAGTTTGTACTGCAGATAATTGTTCCTATTTAAGATTTCCATTTAAATAGCTCCACTCATTCAAATCCAATAACCAGATTTCTTCTTTTCATTTATTATTAGTTCCTGGAAAATATAAAAGGTGACTTAACTATAATGTTTCCAGAATTAGGGAATGTACTCATCAGTTATTTTGAGAAATTTATTGGATGTAAAAAGATTTACACTGTGAGTAAACAGTTTTTCCATTTACAGGTGATGCATCTCTTACCATTCAAGGATAAATAATGCTGAAATCAATAAAAATGAGAATTACTAGCTATCATGTTTTTTCTTTTCAAAAAAAATTGAGTGGCATTTGTTTATAATTTTGTTAGTCTCTTTAATTGGTAATATTTTATAATCTGTATTCTCACCTCTGCTTCTTTCCTCTTCTTTTTTAAAAAATTTATCCATTTATTTTAGTTGGAGGCTAATTATTTTACAATATTGTAGTGGTTTTTGCCATACACTGACATGAATCAGCCATGGGTGTATATGTGTCCCCCATCCTAAACCCCCCTCCCACCTCCCTCCCCATCCCATCCCTCTGGGTCACCCCAGTGCACCAGCCCCAAGCACTTGTCTCATGCATCCAACCTGGATTGGCGATCTGTTTCACACTTGATAATATACATGTTTTGATGCTGTTCTCTCAGATCATCCCACCCTTACTTCTCCCATAGAGTCCAAAAGTCTGTTCTATACATCTGTGTCTCTTTTGCTGTCTCGAATATAGGGTCATTGTTATCATCTTTCTAAATTCCATATATATGTGTTAATATACTGTATTCATGTTTTTCTTTCTGACTTACTTCACTCTGTAAAATAGGTTCCAGTTTCATCCACCTCATTAGAATTGATTCAAATACATTCTTTTTAATAGCTGAGCAATAATCCATTGTGTATATGTACCACAGCTTTCTTATCCATTCGTCTGCCAATGGACATCTAGGTCGCTTCCATGTCCAAGCTATTGTGAACAGTGCTGCGATGAACATTGGGGTGCACATGTCTCTTTCAATTCTGGTTTCCTTGGTGTGTATGCCCAGCAGTGGCATTGCTGTGTCATATGGCAGTTCTATTTCCAGTTTTTTAAGGAATCTCCACACTGTTCTCCATAGTGGCTGTACTAGTTTGCATTCCCACCAACAGTGTAAGAGGGTTCCCTTTTCTCTGCACCCTCTCCAGCATTTATTGCTTGTAGACTTTTTGATAGAAGCCATTCTGACTGGCATGAGATGGCACCTCATTGTGGTTTTGATTTGCATTTCTCTGATAATGAGTGATGTTGAGCATCTTTTCAAGTGTTTGTTAGCCATCTGTGTGTCTTCTTTGGAGAAATGTCTGTTTAGTTCTTTGGTCCATTTTTTGACTGGCTTGGTTATTTTTCTGGTGTTGAGCTGCATGAACTGCTTGTATATTTTTGAGATTAATTCTTTGTCAGTTGCTTCATTTGCTTTTATTTTATCCCATTCTGAGGGCTGTCTTTTCACCTTGCTTATAGGTTCCTTTGTTGTGCAAAAGCTTTTAAGTTTAATTAGGTCCCATTTGTTTATTTGCTTTTTTCCCCATTACTCTGGGAGGTTGGTCATAGAGGATCCTGCTGTGATTTATGTCCAAGAGTGTTTTGCCTATGTTTTCCTCTAGGAGTTTTATAGTTTCTGGTCTTATATTTAGATCTTTAATCCATTTTGAGTTTATTTTTGTGTATATTGTTAGAAAGTGTTCTAGATTCATTCTTTTACAAGTGGTTGACCAGTTTTCCCAGGACCATTTGTTAAAGAGATTGTCTTTTCTCCATTGTATATTCTTGCCTCTTTTGTCAAAGATAAGTTGTCCATAGGGGAATAGACTTATCTTTGTGCTTTATATTTTGTTCCATTCATCTATATTTCTGTCTTTGTGCCAGTACCATACTGTCTTAATGACTATAGTTTTGTAGTATAGTCTGAAGTCAGGAAGGTTGATTCCTCCAGTTCCATTCTTCTTTCTCAAGATTGCTTCAGTGTTTTTTGTATTTCCATACTAATTGTGAAATTATTTGTTCCAGTTCTCTGATAAATACCGTTGGTAGCTTGATAGCGATTGCATTGAATCTATAGATTGCTTTGGGTGGTATACTCATTTTCACTACATTGATTCTTCCAATCCATGAACATGGTCTATTTCTCCATCTATTTGTGTCATCTTTGATTTCTTTCATCAGTGTTTCATAGTTTTCTATATATAGGCCTTCTGTTTCTTTAGGTAGATTTATTCCTAAGTATTTTATTATTTTCGTTGCAATGGTGAATGGAATCTTAATTTCTCTTTCTGTTTTCTCCTTGTTAGTGTATAGGAATGCAAGGGATTTCGTGTGTCAATTTTATATCCTGCAACTTTCCTATATTCATTGATTAGCTCTAGTAATTTTCTGGTAGAGTCTTTAGGGTTTTCTATGTAGAGTATCATGTCCTCTGCAAACAGTGAGCGTTTTAATTCTTCTTTTCCAATCTGGATTCCTTTTATTTCTTTTTCTTCTCTGACTGCTGTGGCTAAAACTTCCAAAACTATGTTGAATAGTGGTGGTGAGAGTGGGCACCCTTGTCTTGTTCCTGACTGTAAGGGAAATGCTTTCAGTTTTTCACCATTGAGGATAATGTTTGCTGTGGGTTTATCATATATGGCTTTTATTATGTTGCAGTATGTTCCTTCATGCCTGCTTTCTGGAGGGTTTTTATCATAAATGGAAGTTGAATTTTTTCAAAGGCTTTCTCTCCATATATTGAGATAATCATATTGTTTTTAATCTTTCAACTTGTTAATGTGATATATCACATTGACTGATTTGCAAATATTGAAGAATCCTTGCATTCCTGGGATAAAGCCCACTTGGTCATGATGTATGAACTTTTTAATATGTTGTTGGATTCTGTTTGCTAGAATTTTGTTAAGGATTTTTGCATCTATGTTCATCAGTGATATTGGCCTGTAGTTTTCTTTTTTGTGTGTGTGTGGCATCTTTGTCTGGTTTTGGAATTAGGGTGATGATGGCCTCATATAATGAGTTTGGAAGTTTACCTTCTTCTGCAATTTTCTGGAAGACTTTGAGTAAGATAGGTGTTAGCTCTTCTCTAAATTTTTGGTAGAATTCAGCTGTGAAGCCATCTGGTCCTGGGCTTTTGTTTGCTGGAAGATTTCTGATTAAAGTTTCGATTTCTGTGCTTGTGATGGGTCTGTTAAGATCTTCTATTTCTTCCTGGTTCAGTTTTGGAAAGTTATACTTTTCTAAGAATTTGTCCATTTCTTCCAAGTTGTCCATTTTACTGGCATATAGTTGCTGATAATAGTCTCTTATGATCCTTTGTATTTCTGTGTTGTCTGTTGTGATTTCTCCATTTTTATTTCTAATTTTGTTGATTTGATTCTTCTCCCTTTTTTTCTTGATGAGTCTGGCTAATGATTTCTCTATTTTATTTACCTTCTCTAAGAACCAGCTTTCAGTTTTGTTGATTTTTGCTATCATCTCCTTTGTTTCTTTTTCAATTATATCTGCCCTAATTTTTATGATTTCCTTCCTTCTACTAACCCTGGGGTTCTTCATTTCTTCTTTTTCTACTTGCTTTAGATGTAAAGTTAGGTTATTTATTTGATTTTTTCTCTTGTTTCTTGAGATAAGCTCGTACTGTTATGAACAGTACACCTTAACACCCTTTTACTAAATCTCATAGGTCTTGGGTTGTTGTGGTTTCATTTTCATTCATTTCTATGCATATTTTGATTTCTTTTGAGTTATTCTGTGATTTGTTGGTTATTCAAAATTGTGTTGTTTAGCCTCCATATGTTTGTATTTTTAATAGATCTTTTCCTGTAGTTGACATCTAATTTTGTTGCATTGTGATCAGAAAATATGTTTGAAATGGTTTCAATATTTTTGAATTTATCAAGGCTAGATTTATGGCCCAGGATGTGATCTATCCTGTAGAATGTTCCGTTTGCACTTGAGAAAAAGGTGAAATTCATTATTTTGAGGTGAAATGTCCTATAGATATCAATTAGGCCTAACTGATCCATTGTATCATTTGAAGCTTGTGCCTTGCTAATTTTCTGTTTAGTTGATCTATCCATAGGTGTTAAAGTGAAAGTGAAGTCGCTCAGTCGTGTCCAACTCTTTGCGACCCCATGGACTGTGGCCTATCAGTCTCCTCCATCCATGGGATTTTCCAGGCAAGGGTACTGGAGTGGGTTGCCATTTCCTTCTCCAGGGGATCTTCACAACCCAGGGATTGAACCCAGGTCTCCTACATTGCAGGCAGATGTTTTACCATCTGAGCCACCAGGGAAGCTTATTTATCCATAGGTGTGAGTGGGGTATTAAAGTCTCCCACTATTATTGTGTTACTGTAAATTTCTCCTTTCATATTTCTTAGCATTTGCCTTATATATTTGTGGTGCTCCTATGTTGGGTGAATATATATTTGTAATGGTTATATCTTCTTCTTGGATTGATCCTTTGATCATTATGTAGTATCCTTCTTTGTCTTTTCACAGCCTTTATTTCAAAGTCTATTTTGTCTGGTATGAGTGTTGCTACTTCTGCTTTTTTTTGGTCTCCGTTTGCATGAAACATCTTTTTCCAGACCTTCACTTTCAGTCTGTATGTGTCCCTTATTTTGAGGCAGATCTCTTTTAGACAGCATATATAGGGATCTTGTTTTTGTATCCATTCAGCCAGTCTTTGTCTTTTGGTTGGGGCATTCAACCCATTTATATTTAAGGCAATTATTGATAAGTATGATCCCGTTGCCATTTACTTTGTTGTTTTGGGCTCAAGTTTATAAGCCTTTTCTGTGTTTCCTGTCTAGAGAAGATCCTTTGGCATTAGTTGAACAGCTGGTTTGGTGGTTCTGAATTTTCTCAGCTTTTGCTTCTCTGTAAAGCTTTTGATTTCTCCTTCATATTTTAATGAGATACTTGCTGGGTATAGTAATCTGGGTTGTAGGTTTTTCCTCTTTCATCACTTTAACTATGTGCTGCCATTCCCTTCTGGCCTGAAAAGTTTCTATTGAAAGATCAGCTGTTATCCTTATGGAGAGCCCCTTGTGTGTTATTTGTTGTTTTTCCCTTGCTGATTTTAATATTTGCTCTTTTTGTTTGATCTTCATTAATTTGATTAGTATGTGTCTTGGGGTGTTTCACCTTGGGTTTATCCTGTTTGGGATTCTCTGGGTTTCTTGGATTTGGGTGGCTATTTCCTTTCTCATTTTAGGGAAGTTTTCACTATTATCTCCTCGAGTATTTTCTCATGGACTTTCTTTTTGTCTTCTTCTTCTGAGACTCCTATGATTCAAATGTTGGGGCATTTAACATTGTTCCAGAGGTCTCTGAGGTTGTCCTCATTTCTTTTCATCCTTTTTTCTTTTTTTCTTCTCTGATTCACTTATTTCCACCATTCTATCTTCCACCTCACTTATCCTATCTTCTGCCTCAGTTACTCTACTTTTGGTTCCCTCCAGAGTGCTTTTGACCTCAGTTATTGCATTATTCATTATTGATTAATGCTTTTTTATTTCTTGTAAGTCCTTGTTAAACAATTTTTGCATCTTCTCAATCTTTGTCTGTAGTCTATTTATCTGTAACTCCATTTTGTTTTCAAGATTTTGAATCATATTTACTATCATTATTCTGAATTCTTTTTCAGGTAGACTCCCTATCTCCTCCTCTTTTGTTTGGTTTGGTGGGCATTTATCATGTTTCTTTACCTGCTGAATATTTCTCTGCCTTTTCATTTTGTTTAGATTGCTGTGTTTGGGGTGGTGTTTCTGTATACTGGAAGTTTGTGGTTCCACTTTATTGTGTGGTTTGCTCCTTGTGGGTATGGTTGGACTAGTGGTTTGTCAAGGTTTCCTGGTTAGGGAAGCCTGCATCAGTGTTCTGATGGGTGAAGCTGGATCTCTTCTCTATGGAATGCAATGTAATGTCCAGTAGTGAGTTTTGAAGTGTCCATGGGTTTGGTGTCTTTGGACAGCCTGTATTTTAATACTCAGGGCTATGTTCCTGCGTTGCTGGAGGATTAGCTTGGAATGTCTTGCTCCAGAATTTGTTGGTTCTTGGGTGGAGCTTGGTTTCAGTGTAGGTATGGAGGCTTTTGGATAAGCCCTTGTCAATTAATGTTCCCTGGAGTCAGGAGTTTTCTGGTGTTCTCAAGTTTTGGATTTAAGCCTCCTGCCTCTGGTTTTCAGTCTTATTCTTACAGTAGCCTTGAGACTTCTCCATCCATACAGCACAGATGATAAAACATCTAAGTTAATGGTGAAAAGATTCCCCACAGTGAGGGACACCCAGAAAGGTTCACAGAGTTACATGAAGAAGAGAAAAGGGAGGAGGGAGATAGAGGTGACTAGGAGGAGAAGAGGGTGAATCAAAAGGGGAGAGAGCAATCTAGCCCGTAATCAATTCCCTATGTGCTCTCCATAGTCTGGAACACTCAGAGAGGTTCATGTAGTTACATAGAGAAGAGAAGAGGGAGGAAGAAGATAGAGATGACCAGGAGGAGAGGAGGGGGAGTCAAAAGGAGAGAGACAGATCTAGCCAGTAATCAGTTCCCTGAGTGTTCTCCACTGCCCAGAACACCCAGAGAGATTCAGAGAGTTAAGTAGAGAAGAGAAGGCGGAGGGAGGAGATAGAGGTGACCTGGGGAGAAAAGGGAGAGTCAAGAGGGGAGAGAGCAATCAAGCCAGTAATCATACCCCTAAGTAAAAATGGGTACTGAAGATTGGATTCTTAGAGGTACAAAAGTGATAACAAATACCAGAAAGCAAAGATTAAAAATCTAGAGCAGAGGTTAGACTCTCAAAAATACAATATTAAAAAAAAAAGAAAATTGCAAAAAATATAAAATCTATATATATGGATTTGCTTTAAAAATAGGGTCCTTTTTTTCCCAAGGTATTAGTAGGCTATAAAAATGAAAATTAAAGGAGTAATAAAGAACTTAAAAATTAAAAAAGATAATATTAAAAATATATCTAGGAATTTCTCTGGAGCTGTTGAGGGCAGTGAGGGGTCAGTTCAACTTCAGATAGTTCCTTTTTCCAGCTTATACTTCTTCTCAAGGTCTATAGGCCCCTTCCAATGTAGTCAGTGTTAACTAGAGGGTTTTAATCTGTTGCACCTGTCACTTCCAGACCGGTTCCCTCTTCTTTGTTTATTTTGGCTTCCTCTGTTTGCAAGTCTCTTCAGTGTCTAATTTCCGCCCTAACACAAGGGGGCTAAGGTGGTCACTTATTTAAGCTCACTTGTTCAGTTGTGCTGTGGGGAGGGAGTAACCCTGCAAACAAATATCACTGGTGTGTGTGGGGCGTGTTCACAGTGCCTGGGCCACACTGGGTTTGCCCCAGCTCACGACGTGTGTGCTTTCCCGGTCTACACTGCTCAGGCTCCAGGCTGCTCTATAGGGAAACTGTCCAAAGCAGGCTTTGGGTTGCATGCACTTCCCAGGTCTAAGCTGCTCAGGTTCAGGTCCTCAGGTACTCCACAGAGGCACAGACTCTGATGGGCCTGCAATTTGTCCCCTTCCCAGATCCGAGCAGCTGCAGCAACTAGGTGCTGGAGAGTCCACTCTCCCAGGTGGTCTGTGCATCTTAATCACCTCCCCCATCTCCCAGCCACTTGGTTTCCCAGGTACGCTGTGAATGCACCGTCTCAGGTGTGCTGTGTGTCTCCTCTGGGGAGCTGATCTCTGACTGCGACCCTCCTGGTGGATGTCCACCATCCAAAATCCCAGGAAGACGTGGTTAGCAACTGGGAGCCTGCTCGCAGTTTGGAGGAGGATGCCATCTCCAGGACTGAGATTGCCCCTTGCTTTCTGTCTCTGGCTCTCACCTGCCTGCCTCTCTGCCTCTAGCGGGGGATGAGCCAGTCTGCAGCTGGCTAACTCTCCTCTGGTATTTGCTCAGTCCTTTGTTCTGTGAGTGGGCCCAGCAGTGCCTTAGATATGAGCTTTTCACGGGAAAGTTCTCTCTCTCTTTTTTTTTTTCTTTCTATCTCTGGCTATCCCATGGTTTTGTGTTGCTATCTCACTTTAGCTCCCTCAGATTGCCCTCAGGGGTTTCAGGCCCAGTCCTTACCCTAAGCAATGCAGCCTGCGCCTCCCTGTTCAGCCTCTGCTCGCTGGTGGTGGACGCAAGCGTCTGGGCTACTTCTCCACTGGGAGTTGCGGTTAGGCATGTAATCTGTGGTTTTTGTTTTTCTTTTTTTAATTTTCCTCTCCCAGTTATGATGCCCTCTGAGATTCCAAAACTCCCCACAGGCCCTCCAGTGAGAGGGTTTCCTGGTGTTTGGAAATTTCTCCTTCATGTCTCCCTCCCCAGGACAGGTCTCCATCCCTAACTTTTCTTGTGTCTCTTTATCTTTTGCATTTTGTCCTACCTCCTTTTGAAGAGAATGAGCTGCCTTTCTGGGTGCCTGGTGTCCTCCGCCAGCATTCAGAAGTTGTTTTGTGGAAGTTTCTCAACATTCAAATGATCTTTTGATGAACTTCTGGGGGAGAACGTGGTCTCCCCATCCTATTCCTCTGGCATCTTAGGACTGCCCCCCTGCTATCATGTTTTTACCTCTGAGTTTGACATCGGGATGAAGAGAAGGCAAACCATTGGTGAAAGAGTAAATTGCTAGAACTTTTAACAGAAAGCAAATTGGTTATGTATACTAAAAGTCTGAAAAGTATGCAGTCTTTGAACCAGCAATTATATTTCAGAGAACTCATTCTGAGGAAAAAGTTTGTACAAAGATTCAACTACCAGAGTATTCAATACAATATTATTTATACTAGTGAAAAATGAGAACTTCAAAGATAATGGAATATTATTTACTCATGTTATAACTCTATATAGTTTATAATACATAAAATATAAATATTAATATTTTATGGTTATGTTCATAATATATTTTTCAGTTAATATGTACATATACATATATGTATGTATGTGTGTGTGTATATATATATGTATATATATATATATAGGGTTGCATCTTCATAAAAGAACTATACATACACATGCATACATACATTTCTTCCTCTGGAAGTGTATATACTAGGATTTTAATAGTAATTCTCTCTGAAGGAAGAGTTTGGCATGTTCAGAAAACTTTCAGTTTTCTTCCCTCTCTGCTCATGTCATTTCCTAATTTTTCTTCTATAAACATATACTACTTTTATATTAATACAAAACTTTTTCAACAAGGAAAAAGAAATACTGTCCTCTAACATTTATCAGAAAGATCTTCACTATTCACAAATGCACTGGTGGTTGTGTTTGTTTTGTTTCTTTGGTTGGTTGGTTGGTTTTTGAGGCTTTGATTGTTAAGATTGAAGAAACAAACTATAATGATGAACCAAAATCATGAAGATGGCTCTCTCCATGTATTGAATAAAAATTACTTTAGTAACAATAAAGAATTATCTCAATATTTAGTATTAGTCACCTCAGAAAGACTACAATAACAAAAAAATTCTAAATAGAATCTGAGCAAACTAAGGTGTGAGTCATATTTATTTCATTAAAATAAAGTCATTCTAAATAAGAAATGTTAAGGACCTTCATTTTTATGAACATTCAGATTTTTATTCCTCAGTTATGGTCATATTATTTTCCTTTTCAGAGGAAAAAGATTATTATTTGAAAACATTTTCACTTTATTTTAAATAATAAAGCCATGTGTGAATAAGTCTTTTGATTATGAAAGTAACATGTTTCTATGAGAGAACATTGGGAAATGTACCCTTGACTTTACTACCCAGAGATAAACACTAAAAACATTTTGGTGTCCGTGCATAGGATTGTAACCAATCTTATATTTTAAAAACAGTTGATCCATGTTTAGGTATTTGAATTCTCTGAAAGTCTGTGAGACTCATGTAATTACATTTTTCTCTACTATTTCTGGCATTTGGGGATAAATATAGTAAAGCAGCATGACCCTAGATTACTGTTTATCCATATCAATTGCAACTGGGGCTAATGTTTTTCATCTTGGATGCTACTAGAGTTTTCTGCAAAATAATAATATGATATCAGAAACCCATAAAAATAATACATTCATGTTCCTCTTAACTCTTCATTTCCTCTAGGACAGATATCAGTGGATGGATTTATGCGCTATCTGAGTGGAGAAGAAAATGGTGTAGTTTCGCCTGAGAAACTGGATTTGAATGAAGATATGTCTCAGCCCCTTTCTCACTATTTCATTAATTCCTCACACAACACCTACCTCACAGGTATGAGTTTATAGTTCTTTGACAATTATTCTAGCCAGTCTGACCGAATGTCACCAACCTCTGCTTTCTGTTGTTCAAAAGTACAGGTGGATTTCCTTTCACTTCCTGACTAGAGGCTGTTCCATGACTAGAGGCTTTTCCCAAAAGTAACAATATCATTTATTCACATGTCCTTCTTGCCTGGAGATCGCCATGGACAGAGGAGCCTGGCAGGCTACAATCCATGGAGTCGCAAAGAGTTAGACACAACTGAGCAACTAATACTGTAACACACTTCCTATGTTTTCAACTCATCTAAAATGTATCCATGTCTGATATCTTCAGACCAATGGAATTTTTATGTAACTGAATTCATTCTTACAGTGGACTTCAATCCATTTATTATCCTGTCTAGTTCTCTGGACCATTTTCATGTACAGAAAAGTTCCAAAACCCTAAATAACTTCGGCTTTAAGGTAAATTAATAATTTTGCTCAAAGTGGACAAGACTTTATTATTGCTGTTGTTTAGCTGCTAAGTTGTGTCTGACTTTTGTAACCCCATGGACTGTATCACACCAGGCCCTGCTGTCCATGGAATTTCTCAGGCAAGAATACTGGAGTGGGTTAGTGGGTTACCGTTTCCTTCTCCAGGGAATTTTCTTGACCCAGGATCAAACCCACATCTCCTGCTTGGCAGGCAGATTCTTAACCACTGAGCCACCAGGGAAGGGACACAGCTTTAGACATAAACAAATTTCTTGTGAGCAACAACTTATACTTTGTTGTAAATATTATAATAAAGGAGGAAGAAAGCAACACTATGTTTCCTAGTCAGTTCAGTTCAGTCGCTCAGTCGTGTCCGACTCTTTGCGACCCCATGAATCACAGCACGCCAGGTCTCCCTGTCTATCACCAACTCCTGGAGTCTACTCAAACCCATGTCCATTGAGTCGGTGATACCATCCAGCCTCTGTTATCCCCTTCTCCTCCTGCCCCCAATCCCTCCCAGCATCAGGGTCTTTTCCAATGAGTGAACTCTTCACATGAGGTGGCCAAAGTACTTTCCTAATTTGGCCCTAAATTGAGGATTGTCAATTTAGTAGATTGACAATCTAGTTTTAGTAGATTGTTAAATAGAAAAAATATTAAAACATATATATATTATCTCTATATAGTTTAGAATTAAAAGTTTAATAAATACCAATTTCTATAAGCTAAAAATGTTTTTATAATCATATATTTCTTGCAGAATACTCTCTGATTACTAGCTTTGGAAAGACTGTAAAAAAAAAAAAACCTACTGGTTAAAAAAAAAAAAACCTTTTAAAAACCTTATCATGCTCTTGCTTCACACAATCCATTATCCAAATGAATATAGGATAGCAAGACCTTAAGACCCATAATGCAAACAAAGTAAAGTCTCGGGTCTCATTTGGTATCTGTAAGTGGTAGCTGCTCGCCATGCCTCAGGGGTGGTTCTGGTGCGTTTATGCCTTATTGCCTGGGGGCGTATGGTTTGTGTAGCAAGACAGACCAACAATGCCATGCGCATAATGGCAGTGAGATCCAGGCACTAAATATGTGTGGGGTTTTCACAGGGTTCAGCCATCTGACAAATAAGCAGTTCTTTCTTCTAAATTCCTTAAAGAAATCCATTCCTGTAGACATAAATGTATGTTGTGCTGGCATCAAATCCAGCATTGGCCTGATAGCCCATACTTGGTGAAAATAGCTTAGAGTAGAAATGCCTCTTAGACAGATATGTGGCCACTGGACAGCTGGAATGGGCACTCTCAGGATGGTTCTATATGATCCTAGACCATCTAGTCAGAATCATACGCTGAGTTCTACCATCAGTTGAACTGCAACAGCATGATTTTCTTGAAAACTGGATGGCTCTCAGACTACTTGTGGCCTGTTTTGTTTCAACCACATTACCTACCTAGAGAGACTCATGGTATAAAACTAATTAGATTCACGTTTGGCTCATCATAAACCCATTCTGGTCATCTCTTCTTGTATAACCAATCACATGAAAACTCATGGGCATAAAAGAGCCACCATTTTATTTTGGTCCATATTCTATAGGTCAAGAACTCAGACAAGGCACAGAGCAGATGGTTTGTTTCTGTTCTCTGTCGTCTTGGGCTGCAGCTGGGAAGCCAATGCCCAGGGTGATTTAGACACCTTGGTTGTGGGAATCATCTAGAAGCTTCTCCACAAGCATGTCTGGCACTTGGGTTAGTGACACAATAGCTGGGCTCAGTTAGAACTGATGACCTAATTGCCTGTAAGGCCTCCCCGTGTGGCTTGGACTTCCTCAGGTTAGGTGGGCATCTTACATGGCAGCTATAGCTGCCAAAACAAGTGTTCCAAAGAACACGGAGGAACTTAATGGCCTTTGTGCACTTAGCCTCTGAAGTTCCATACTGTGACTGCTTTATTTGTCAAAAAAGTCACAACCCTACCCAGTTTCGAGGTAGGGGGTGTAGACCACAGCCCTCAATGGGAGGAATATTAGAATATTTTTAGTCTTCTTTTAAAATTACTACAGGTTTCATAGCTTCAAGAAGAGAGTCTCCACTTAGCCCACTTTCTTGAATTCAGTTTCCTAGGCTTATTATAAAAGTTTCACAGCTCCCACTCAAATTGTTAAGACTTTGTAAAGGATTTTTTTCCCGCCTCAGAGATCCTTAATCTTATTTGGTGCCATTGATGTATATGGCACTCTGGTGAAGCCTATGAACCCTTCTAAGGATTTTAAATGCATAAAATAATGTATGTAAAATTAAAGAGGAAATAAACTCCATTAAAATATTTTTATCAAATATTAAAAAACAAATTTGTGACACAACTGTGTATATTTTATTAACACAGTTTAAATCATATATATTTTATTAACATAATTTTTAAGACTCATAAACAAGGCATGTGGTATTTGTAACAGTTGAAATATGATATGAAAATGTCTGTGATTTCTAGTAGTTACAAAATCACAGTCCCACTAATACTACAGTGATTTGTGACCTACATTCATAACTGAAGAGAATGTTAAATTGCACATGGTGGTTTGAGTTGAAGATGTGATCATTTTTCTCATCTAAGTTTGAGGAGGTCTATAGAAACTGAAGATGCAGGAGGCCCTGGTTTGATTCCTGGGCCGGGAAGATCCCCTGGAGAAGGGACAGGCTGCCCACTTCAGTATTCTTGGGCTTCCCTGGTGGCTCAGACAGTAAAGAATCCACCTGCAAAGCGAGAGACCTGGATTCAGTCCCTGGGTTGGGAAGTTCCCCTGGAGAAGGGAAAGAAAGGCTCTACCCACTCCAGTATTCTGGCCTAGAGAATTCCATGGACTCTATAGTCCATGGGATCACCAAGAGTCCGACACAACTGACCGACTTTCACTTTCACTTTGATGGAAGCTCAAGTTAAGAGTCTAGATCTTTGACTTAATAGGATACTAAGAAATGTAACTGTGAAGACTTGGACACATGATAGAATCTTGCATTCATCATATACTTAGGACCACAAAACTCATAAAAATGTATGTTCAGGTAAATTCTAGACGTTGTTTCATCTAGAAGTCACAATATGCAGTAATTTTACAAATAGCTCCTTTTAAGTCCAAAAATGAATATATTTACATCCATTAGTATCTATGCTGCTGCTGCTGCTGCTAAGTCACTTCAGTCGTGTCCGACTCTGTGCGACCCCATAGAGGGCAGCCCACCAAGCTCCTCCATCCCTGGGATTCTCCAGGCAAGAATACTGGAGTGGTTTGCCATTTCCTTCTCCAATGCATGCATTCATGCTAAGTCACTTCAGTCATGTCGGACTCTGCGCGACCCCGTGGAATGCAGCCCATCAGGCTCCTCTGTCCACAGGATTCTCCAGCAAGAGTACTGGAGTGGGTCGCCATTTCCTTCTCTGATTACTATCTATATTATTTGCCATATAATAAAAGAGACAATGATACCAAAACAATTGAGTCTCAAGTTTGACTGGGTGTGTGTGTGTGTATATATATATCATTATGGACTTAAAGCTTTCAGAGTTTATGTAGATTCACTCAACCACAGCCTCTATTCTCCTTTTGATGTCATATTGTCTCAGCTGTGGTCAGTGGGAGCATTTTTTTATGTTGGCTGCTCTCTCTTCTTAACATGACCCATTGATCTTTGAAAATGTCCTTATTTTCTGGCACATAGAGATCTTGCAGACTCACCTTGTTCCTTCCTGCACCATGCATGGAATCAGACTTTTCCCTCAATGAGCCCTTGTTGCTTTTAGTGTGAAAAATATGTGTATGAGTAACAACAATTTGAACCCTGTGCTAGGGAATGTTGTTTCTGGACCATTTCGTTGAACAAAGCAAGAAAAGAGACTTTTTGTTTTCTTGTGAAGGCACAAGAGTTCACTTAATGATTTCTATTCCTTCCAATTTAAATTCTTGATTCTATAGCTGTGCTTCCTTTATCAGTCTTGATACCTTGCAAATTATGCATAATCTCTCATTTGCTTTACTGGCAACACAATAATAACAGTAAGAAAATTGTTCGATATCAATGCAAACAATAAAACTACAAAATACTGTTAAATTTTTCTCATCAGCTCTGTTTTTTTAATTGCTTTTTGCTAAGTATTTTTAATCCAATTAATTTCTTCATTTGCCCTCCTTCTGATTAACTTGTTTAAGTACATATGAGGTAATGAACTTGGCTCCTTTGTGTCAGTTGGGTTTGGGATGTTAGCATATTAATGGCCAATAGTTTTCAGAAAGTGAGTCATCTACTAAAAAAGTGAAGGGTTCACTATTTTTCATTGAAGAAAGAACTCCAATAGCTATCTCCAAATTTCTGAACAATGATTTCATATCAATACCATCTGATATACATGATTTCTGACCAAGTATACCAACTTTCCCCAATTTTTAAATTTCTAGTAGTATTAGAATTCACATATTTTTAAACATTCAATTTTTAAAACTGTTACCTATGTTAGATCATGTTCTGATCTTTAAGGTTATTTTTAAACTTATCTTCTTCACTTTTCAAAGCCATGTATTGTCATATCAAAGTTTGCATTATGTAAATTTCCATGCTTAGAACATTACTTTGTCCCAATATCAGTCAAAATTTTTTATTTTCCTGCTGGGGAATTAAGGAGAATTCCATATTATTAATTTTAAAAATGACATATAAATTCTAATATAGGATCTTGATATTTTCACTGAAATTCTCTTTTGAGGTAAAATTTGGTTTTACTTTGTATGATATTCATATGATATTATTAGTATCCTTGTTTTAAATATAGATAAACCTCATGTAGAACTCATCTTTCAGAGATCTTTGGGTAAATATGAACATCTGTAATATAGAAATTCAAACTTCCAAAAGCCAATCATGAATATTATAAAATTTTAATAACATCATAGAATCCAGTTAAATGTTAATATCAGTATCTAGAAAATGAGTTAGATTTTATACTTTACAAGCAATTCCTGAACAAGTAGAAACATTTTCTATAGAAACATTATTTCATAGAAGCTATATTTTGTGGAAAAAGAAAAGTTTTTCTATTCAAATGAGCCTTTAAAATGCTAGGCACAAAGAAAGATTGGCACCTACTGGAGTATGTTTCAAATACTGGAAAAAAGACTTACAGAGACACTCTCACTAAGGTTAAGATCAATCCTCCCCCCCAGTCATGACCACACTACTTATTTCCTTGGAGCATTTTAAGAACTTATCTCCTTGGAGTATTTCCTGAGAAATGCCAGTCTAAGTTCAAAGGAGAATTTCAATATTTCGAATGTTTTCTTTTGAGCATTTAAAGGGGCTGTAAAAATTAAATATACAGTATAAAAACCAATCCATTTAGCAGTGCATTATTATTATGATGATGTCTATTTCCCTGCTCATTATTGCCCCTTTGTTGACTATCAAGGCACCCAGAAGGAAAAATAAAATCGGATCACTGAGAGAAATACACGCACAGAATAAGTAGATTTTTAATTACAATGGTCATTTTCTAGGGTTTTGGATAGACTTGGCAGTACATCAGGTAGTGACTATGGTTTAAATTATTGTTTTTCCTTGAGGAATCTACCCTTATGACTCAAAACAAGATTATCTCAGGACTGAACAGTGTCCATTCATTTCAACCTAAAATTTTTCAGCTCTAAGTAAATCTTTCCATACTCCAAACAGTATGGGAGATGTTGTTGTTCAGTTGCTAAGTCATATCTGACTTTTTGAGACACCATGGGCTGCAGCACCCGAGACTTCCTTGTCCTTCACTATCACCCTGAGTTTGCTCAAACTCATGTCCTTTGAGTCAATGATGCCATCCAACCATCTCATCCTGTCGCCCCCTTCTCTTCCTGCCCTCAATCTTTCCCAGCATCAGAGTCCTTCTCAGTGAGTCAGCTCTTTGCTCAGTTGGCCAAAGCATTGGAGCTTCAACTTCAGCATCAGTCCTTTCAATGAATATTCAGGGTTGATTTCCTTTAGGATTGACTGGTTGGGTCTCCTTGCAGCCCAAGGGACTCTTGAGTCTTCATCAGCGCCACAATTCAAAAGCATCAATTTTTTCGTGCTCAACCTTCTTTATGGTCCAGCTCTCACATCCATACATGACTACTGGAAGAACTGTAGCTTTGACTATATGAACCTTTGTTGGCAACATGATATCTCTGCTTTTTAATACACTGTCTATATTAATCATAACTTTACTTCCAAGGAGCAAGCATCTTTTCATTTCATGGCTGCAGTCACTGTGCACAGTAATTTTGAAGCCCAAGAAAATAAAATCTGTCACTGTTTCCACTTTATCCCCATCTATTTGCCATAAAGTGATGGGGCCGGATGCCGTGAACTTAATTTTTGAAATGTTGAATTTCAAGCCAACTTTTTCACTGTCCTCTTTCACCCTCATCAAGAGGCTCTTTAGTTCCTCTTCACTTTCTACTATTACAGTGGTATCATCTGCATATCTGAGGTTATTGATATTTCTCCCAGTAATCTTGATTCCAGCTTGTGGGAGATAATGGCTCCATATACTCAGGAAAAGCAAATGATGTTATCTCTGAATAATTAACATATTTATTCAGCTTAGGAAATAAAGCATTACACTGGAGGTTTTAGCTATCCCTCTAATGAATTAAACTATCTGATTATTCAACTCCTAAGATATATGTTCTTGACTGCAGAAAAGCTCTAAAAGTATACCTATACCCTTTAAGGTAGTTTCACTCTGGTCAGGATCAGTCATTCCAACCTCGGTTGGTTGTCAGTCACTACCAACCCTGGCTTACTGTCACTCCCTCTCTTCATCTCTTCTACTCATTTAGTCCTTGGCATATGCAACATTTCATAATTTATTTTTTGTTTAAAGAACACATACATCATTTGAAAAACTGCACAAGATGGAAGTTGTGAATTAAGTTTTATTGGGGTCAAAATCAGGATGATAGCCTGGGAAACAACATTTCAGATAGCTCTGAGAAATTGCTCCAAAGAGAGAGGGAAGATAGTATTATTTATAATTTTAGGGAAGAGGGGTGTGTGTGGTCAGAAGCTTACGGAGGTTTTGACAGAGGGTTGCTGCTAGTCACAAGGAGCTGATGTCATTGTTAGACATTTTAGTGCTTTTCTAGGGATGAGAAGATGCAACAATTGGGCTCATAAGATCTTCTCCTGAAGATATCTAGCTATCTGAAGACCAGTTCTGCCAGTTTTTTCCCAGAGCATAGAGTCATCTCCACCCTGGACTCCTTTCAGTGTGTATTGAAAGTCTACAGTGACTAGTAACCTAATGCTTATAGAGGCAGATGACAAGTGCCAATTTTTAGTTAGTGCACAGACCAATGAAAGTTGTGGTAGAATGTAAAGAGTTGAGCTTAGCAAATAAACAGACCAAGTTTAATTTTGTCTGTAAGTAAATGAACTCTTCTAAACTTTAACTTCTTCATTTAGAAAATGAAAGGAAGTTGAAACAGCCAGTATGTTTGGGCTAGGAGTGTGTGCATGTGTGCCAAGTCACTTCGGTCATGTCTGACTCTTCATGACCTGATGGGCCGAGGCTCACCTGTCCATCTCATGGGATTCTCCAGCCAACATTAAATGCCCTCCTCCAGGGGATCTTCCCAACCCAGGGATGGAACCCATGTCTCTTGTGTCTCCTACGCTGGCTGGTGGGCTCTTTACCGCTGGTGCCACCTGGTTACATAAAAGGAAACTATGACTCAGTGGTTTAAACATTAAGGAATTTATTACCTCATACAACAAGAAGTCCAAAAGCAGAGTGATTGACAGTTGATTAAATCCGGAATTGTTGGTGTCATGAGACCCAGATGCTTTCCATCTTTTTGCTCCTCTTACAGTTTCAATACGGCTGGGCACCCTGGGCATTGCCTCCTAAGAAATAAGCTCCATGTGTGGCCCAGGGACATCTCTGTCTTGTGGCCCTTTGTGTGAGTGAGGTTCCCCATACCCCACCCTTTATTCCCTATTGGATGCAGACCAGAGTTACACCATATAGCAATGACCTACAAATAGCTTTAGCAGGGGCCACAGAACGATTGTGACTGGCTGAGAAGAGTTAAGATTTACCCCAGACCTGGGAAGGAGACCCTAAAGCTTATCAGAACCTAAACAGGCTATTCTGTTGGCAAGGAAAGAGAAAGAAATGACAACCATGAGTGTGATAGTGAGGTGAGGGTTTGGATTCCCTGACACATAAGAACGTTCTCCTTTCTTTTTACACACTTACCTCCCTGCCTAAATGGAAAGGGTAAGGAAGATGTCTTGTGTCATTTTTGTATCCTAAGCCATCAGTATTTGCCTCCCATGGAGAATGTTTGAGAATGTGCATAGACCCTAGTGGTGAGGCTCCTATAATCAATCAGGCATATGCCTAAAGTTGTTTTCCCACTTGCCTAAGCCATCCCATGGCAATTGGATCTATTTCATAAGAGCTTCATGGTGCATGGTGATAAACCATAATGGAAAAGAATTTTTAAAAGTATATACACACACAGTGTGTGTGTGTGTGTGTGTGTGTGTGTGTGTATAACTGAATCACTTTGCTGTACCATTAACATAGCATGATAAATCAATTATGCTTCAATTTAAGTATAAGTTGGCAGATAGATAATATGGAAGAGAGAGATCAGATCAAACCAATGGTCCTAGAGATGGTCAGGATGAACAACACATCCTCTGTATTTTGAATAGTTTTCTCAGTTGTAGCTATTGGTTTCACAGAATTTAAAGCAAGGAGAAATGGTCCCATCTCCATTTTTTGAAGGAGACAGTGTTTATTGAAGAAAGCCACTGAATTAACAAATGCATCACATTCTATAACCTTCTCTCCCTGAGGTTGAAGAGAAGACAATAAATAATAGTAAATATAAATATAGGTAATCAATCATCATAGTCCACAAGATGAGAAATTTCTCAGAAGACTGTGTTAATGGAGGAATTGTCATTTTCAATTTTCTGGTCTCTTCCATCTATGGATGCCTTAGATAATCTGAGACAAAGCTCAAGTGAATGGAACCAGCTGCCTGAAATGCAGTCAAGTAAGAAGTTGCAGAGCTATGACTCTGGGCGGTATTATAAATTAATCTGAGATAGAGTTTCAGCTCCAAGGTTCAATCATGGGCTTGGAATGTACTCCAAAATGTGTTCACGGCCAGGCAGAGATGATGTCAGATACTAGTTTCAGAAATAACAAGGGTTGAGTGACTCATGGCATATTATTAATCCCAGCCCACAGCAATCCCCTGGCCCCAGAGGTCTATTTATTGGATCTAGTCAAATGAAAATATAATGAGTGGATGGAATATAACAATGAGGAGCTAGAAATTTTAGAGAAGAACAATAAACCAGCTTTGAGGCTTTAAGCAGAAATGGAGTAGTGGAGAATATCAGTAATAATTCATATATTTGGAAAAAAGCTCCATAAATGAAGGAAAACACAGAGAACCAAATATGCATTCCAAGCAATAAGACAATTATGGATAAATGTATGGTTTTTAATGCCTTTTTTGAGAGATTTCCATTTCTAATACAGATTGTTCATTTTGAGAATGAACCAAATTACTGTAGAGAAATTTGGGGAGTCTTAGATATTGAACAGGAAACACCACACAGACACACACACTCACACACAAGCAAACACATATACACTCCCCCCCTTCCCTTTCTTTGTTTTGATTTGTTTTTCTTTTCAGAATCTTTCCATCTCACAAACTCAACTCCTTGCCTTACCATGTCTTTCAAAATATTAACTGATCAACGTTCAAGAAGTATATCAAATCCCTTCTATTTGAATGATAAAAAATATATATGCAGCAAGAAAATCCAAAAAAAACTGTTTTGGAAACATTTTGAATCTTTTATGACAAACACCCTGCTGTGGGTTAAGTAATATATACCTTCAGTGTAAAACCATGCAACTCAGATTGGAATTTGAACCCACAGTCTTTTAACTGAGATCACATACCTGGTCTCAAGACTTAATGAAGTTCCGGTTCTTGATGTCTCATTGTAGAAAGAATTCAATGAAAGACAAAGCGATAGGTAAGAAGTGGACTTATTTAGAGAGAATTACACTCCACAGACAGAGTGTAGACCTTCTCAGAAGGCAAGAGCAGCCCTAAAATGTAGTATGGTTAATTTTTATGGGCTGGGTAATTTCATGGGCGAATGAGTGGTAAGATTATCCCAACTATTTGAGAGAAAGGGCAGAGATTTCCAGAAATTGGGCCGCTGCCCAATTTTTTGTCTTTGATGGTTGGCCTTGGATTATATCATGCAAAATGCCAGGCTGGATGAAGCACAAGCTGGAATCAAGATTGTGGAGAGAAATATCAACAACCTCAAATATGCAGATGACAACATGCCTATGGCAGAAAGGGAAAAGGAACTAAAGAGCCTCTTAATGAAAGTGAAAGAAGAGAGTGAAAAACCTGGCTTAAAACTCAACATTCAAAAAAAGAAGATCATGGCATCTGGTCCCATAACTTCATGGCAAATAGATGGGGAAACAATGGAAACAGTGAGAGACTTTATTTTCTTTGGCTCCAAAATTACTGTGGATGTTTACTGCAGCCATGAAATGAAAAGACACTTGCTCCTTGGAAGAAAAGCTATGACAAACCTAGACACATGGACTTCCCTGGTGGTCCAATGGTTAAGAATTGGTCTGCCAATGCAGGGGACATGGGTTTGATCCTTGGTCCAGGAGGATCCCACATGCCATGGAGCAACCAAGCCCCAACTACCGAACTCATTCTCTAGAGCCCATGCTCAGCAACAAGACAACCAATGTGAAGTCTGTGCACCACAACTAGAGAGTAGACCCCTCACCACAACTAAAGAAAGCCAACATACAGCATCAAAGACCTGCACAGCCAAAAAATAAATGAATAAATAAAGCAGAGACATAACTTTTCCAACAAAGGTCTGTATAGTTCAAGCTATTATTTTTCAAGTAGTCATGCAAGGATGTGAAAGTTGGACCATAAATAAGGCTGAATGCCAAAGAATTGATGCTTTTGAACTATGGTGTTGGAGAAGACTCTTTTGAGAGTCCCTTGGACTGCAAGGAGATCCTAAAGTAAATCAATCTTGGATATTCATTGGAAGGACTCATGCTGAAATTCCAATACTTTGACCACCTGATATAAGGAGCTGACTCATAGGAAAAACACTGATGCTGGGAAAGATTGAAGACTGGATGAGAAGGCGACCACAGAGGACAAGATGGTTAGATGGCATCACCAACTGAAGGGACATGGGTTTGAGCAAACTCCGGGAGATGGTGAAGGACAAAGAAACCCGGTGTGCTGCAGTCCATGGGGTCACAAGTAGTCGGACATGACTGAGTGAGTGAACAACTACTTGGAGCTGTCATGGTGCCCGTGGGTGTGTCATTTAACTTGTTGATGTGTTACAATGAGTGTACTCTGAGGTCTGAGGTATAGTGGAAGTGGACTTGTTTACCATCTTGGATGTGAACTGGTTCTAATCAGTTTATGTCATGTCCTTGGGCTATGTCATTCTTCTAAAGGTTGTTTCCTACCAGCAGCTTCCTTACCGAAGTTAGTAACACTTAACAAAACATTAATGAAATTGCACATTATCTAGCAGTATTGGATATAGTCAGTAATATACTTAATATCCTAGGTAGTACACAAGAAAATCTGCTCTACTCTTGAATAGCTGTGCAATTGTCTGCAGAGGCTAGCATTTTTAATGAGTTAACCTGATTAATTATTTGAATTCTTTGCTTCTTTAGCTAAAAGTTCAGTTCAGTTCAGTTCAGTCGCTCAGTCGTGTCCAACTCTTTGCGATCCCATGAATCGCAGCACACCAGGCCTCCCTGTCCATCACCAACTCCCAAAGTTTACTCAAACTCATGTACATCGAGTCGGTGATGCCATCCAGCCATCTCATCCTCTGTCGTCCCCTTCTCCTCCTGCCCCCAACCCCTCCCAGCATCAGGGTCTTTTCCAATGAGTCAACTCTTCGCATGAGGTGGCCAAAGTATTGGAGTTTCAGCTTCAGCATCAGTCCTTCCAATGAACACCCAGGACTGATCTCCTTTAGGATGGACTGGTTGGATCTCCTTGCAGTCCAAGGGACTCTCAAGAGTCTTCTCCAACACCACAGTTCAAAAGCATCAATTTTTTGGTGCTCAGATTTCTTCACAGTCCAACTCTCACATCCATACATGACCACTGGAAAAACCATAGCCTTGACCAGACGGACCTTTGTTGGTAAAGTAATGTCTCTGCTTTTCAATATGCTGTCTAGGTTGGTCATAACTTTCCTTAGCTAAAGTAACCCTCCCTTAAGAATAACATATAAATGACCATCATTTCTCCTTCACTCCCACTCTCCCTTTTTCATTTATGCAGCAAAGACCTTTATTAGAACAAACTTTGAGGTTATTATAAATGGCAAATTAATTATCTAGCATCAGAAACTTTCTAGCTTAATTTGTCAGCATTTCTGCTTTTGCAAATATTTGTGTATTTAAAATGCCCTATTTTTTCCAGTAAAGAAAAGTGATTTTGCAAACCTACTTAATCAGCCTTTCCATGCATTTACTAGGGCTCTAGAGAACCAAAAAATGTCACCCTGTTGCTATGCTGATACTGGATGCTGTGAGATGCATATAAAACTAAAATTAAGCCAATAGGTTTAATCCCATTTTCTCTGTCCTTTGTGTCTCCACTGAGCAGATCTTGTCCATTTCAAAATCATTTTGACAGTTTTCATTGATATATCAGTTTTAAATGACTGCTGAAAAAACGGAGGCTTACAGAATATAACTCACAGGAAATCTTTAATGTGGAAAGCCAAAAACTTCCATTTGTGTGTTGATGGTAGTGGGCTAGTTTCAAAACTTATTATTAATCTTTAAAAAAATTTATCAAGGAAATTTCCTGGCAATCCAATGGTTAGGACTTGGAGCTGTAACTGCCATGAACTGAGTTCAAGGCCTGGTCAGGGAACCAAGATCCTGCAATCTGCAAGGTGCAACCATAAATAAATAAATAATTTATCAAGAAATTACAACCTGCCATTGACTTCTTAAGTGAAACAGAAGTAGTTTGGCCTCTACTCCTGCCCACAGATTTCTCAAGTGCTTGTTGACTACAATTCATATCATTTTACTAGAGAATTTCAGTTCTGCTCCCAAGGGTTTTTAATTTTGGTAAATTTTGTCTATTTTCTTTCTTTGTTATTTGTACTTTTGGTGTCATATCTATGAAACATTGCCTAATCTAAGTCACAATAATTTACCTCTACAGTCTCTGTTTAGAGTTTTATAGTTTTAGCCCATACAGTTAGGAGCCTGATTGATTGTGTGTGTGTGTGTGTGTGTGTGTGTGTGTGTGTGTGTGTGTTCTGTATATGATGTAATAGGAACCCAACTTCACTATTTTCCATATGGCAATCCAGCTGTCCTAGCACCACTACTTAAAAAGATGATTTTCTGCAGTGAATTGTTTTAGAACCCTAGATGTCAGTCAGTTTAACATAATTGTGAGGACTTATCTCTGGAGTCTCAATTTTATTCCATTGACCTATGTGTCTAATCTTATGCCAGTACCACTCTGTCTTGATCACTGGAGTTTGTTGTTAAGTTTGAAGCTGGGAAGTCTTCCAACTTTGTCCTTATTTTTTACAATCATTTTTGCTATTCTGGGTCCTTTAAATTTCCATATGAATTTTGGGATCAATTTGTACAAAAAAGACAGATATGATTTTTATGGGAGTTGAATTTGTAAATCAACTTGAGAAGTAGTGCCACCGTAACAATTTTAAGTCTTCTGCTCCAGGAACATGGGATGTCTTTCCATTTAACTAGATCTTGTTTAATTTTGTTAAACAGTCTCTTATAATTATTAGAGTACAAATTTTACACTTCATTTGCCAAATTTAAGTTTATTTCTACAAAGTTATTTCCATTTTGCAAAGATAATGTTTAGCTACGCTAAGTGTTTGTGCCTTGGACAAAAATGACAGAAGGTTTGACTTGTATAATACAATAGCCTGTTAACAATACTTCTTCATAGAGAGGGTCAGAATGACAAGACTGAGTTTTGAAGTTATAATCCTGATCTTCCACTTACCGGCTTTAGGAACTTGGACAAATAAAATGTTCTATGCCATTTTTATTATCTGAAAATAGGCATTTAATAACAAACAGAGTTACATTAGGCAGATTTTTGTGAAGACTGAATGAATTGAATTATATATATGAATATGAATTGAATATATGAATTGAATTATATATGGTAATATATATAAAGTTCAAAGAATTATAACTGGCACATGGTTAACAGTTAATAAACATGAGTTGCTGTTATTGTTACATATCCTTCTAATCTCTCTTCTCCAAACCACTGCTAGGGGGCCGTATTTCCATTTGGGATTATGTTACTACCTTCTGGTGTGTTGAGACAGAAGAAAGGCTGAGAACTACTCAAGGTCTTGAGCTCTTTGTTTTCCCACTGTTGAAGATCTCTTCTAGGAAACCATCAGTGTGTTCTTCACTTTGTGAGAGTCTGAGGTTCATCTTGTTGACATTTTACAGCTGGCCAGCTGGCTGGGAACTCCTCTGTTGAGATGTATCGCCAAGTGCTCCTGTCTGGTTGTCGCTGCGTGGAGCTGGACTGCTGGAAGGGACGAACTGCAGAAGAGGAGCCAGTCATCACCCATGGGTTCACCATGACCACAGAAATATCCTTCAAGGTAGAGTGAATGAATATTACTAAGAGAAGAAGCTAGTGACACCTGACCCCCTTTTTGGGTAAAACCTGCTTTAGCAGGTTTAGCAGTATAAGGGTCACAGTTAGGTCCATAGGTTTATTTAAAATAATTTAAAGTAATCACATTTGCCATTTCTGAGGCTAAAAACTTAGCAGTTTTTACATGAGTGATTGGCATCAGGTGAACTGATCACCAGAATCTAAGGAAGCTGTCTTACAAAAAGAAATATCAATTTATTTGCCTATTTAGCACATTCTTTGTTTTTTAAATTGTATTTCGTCATTGTGAAATACAACATATATAAAGAATGTGCTGTGGTAAGTCACTTCAGCTATGTCTGACTCTTTGGAACCCCATGGACTATAGCCCACCAGACTTCTCTGTCCATGGGATTCTCCAGGCAAGAATACTGGAGTGGGTTGCCATTTCCTTCTCCACAGGAGTAGCATTGGGAGCAAAAAATTTCCAATACCCAGCTTTTAGCCCTGAAACAGTTGGGATGTGATAAAATGAACATCTATCATTTGAGAGGACAGCAAAAAGAACCAAGATTTTCAAAGGACAACCAGGATTCAGTTTAGACAAATGAATTTCTTGATATTTTACTTGACAGCAAAAAAGAAAAAGTTCAGAAGGAATATTTACACCTTAAAATGTATTTACTATGTTGTGAAATTGACTTTTCATGATTTTTGAAGCTTCAGTTCAGTTCAGTTGCTCAGTTGTGTCCGACTCTTTGCAACCCCATGGACTGCAGCACGCCAAGCTTCCCTGTGTATCACCAACTCCTAGAGCTTGTTTAAACTCATGTCCATTTAGTCGGTGATGCCATCCAACTATCTCATCCTCTGTCGTCCCCTTCTTCCGCCTTCAATCTTTCCCAGCATCAGAGTCTTTTTCAATGAGTCAGTTCTTCACATCAGGTGGCCAAAGTATTCTGAAACTTAGGTTCAGTTCAGTTCAGGTCAGTTCAGTCGCTCAGTCGTGTCCAACTCTTTGCGATCCCATGAATCGCAGCATGCCAGGCCTCCCTGTCCATCACCAACTCCCAAAGTTTACTCAAACTCATGTACATCGAGTCGGTGATGCCATCCAGCCTTCTCATCCTCTGTCGTCCCCTTCTCCTCCTGCCCCCAATCCCTCCCAGCATCAGGGTCTTTTCCAATGAGTCAACTCTTCGCATGAGGTGGCCAAAGTACTGGAGCTTCAGCTTCAGCATCAGTCCTTCCAATGAACACCCAAGACTGATCTCCTCTAGGATGGACTGGTTGGATCTCCTTGCAGTCCAAGGGACTCTCAGGAGTCTTCTCCAACACCACAGTTCAAAAGTATCAATTCTTCAGCACTCAGCTTTCTTCACAGTCCAACTCTCACATCCATACATGACCACTGGAAAAACCATAGCCTTGACCAGACGGACCTTTGTTGGCAAAGTAATGTCTCTGCTTTTTAATATGCTATCTAGATTGGTCATAACTTTCCTTCCAAGGAGTAAGCATCTTTTAATTTCATGGCTGCAGTCACCATCTACAGTGATTTTGGAGCCCCAAAAAATAAAGCCTGACACTGTTCCCACTGTCTCCCCATCTATTTCCCATGAGGTGATGGGACCAGATGCCATGATCTTAGTTTTCTGAATGTTAAGCTTTAAGCCAACTTTTTCACTCTCCTCTTTCATCAAGAGGCTTTTTAGTTCCTCTTCACTTTCTGCCATAAGGGTGGTGTCATCCGCATAGCTGAGGTTATTGATATTTCTCCTGGCAATCTTGATTCCAGCTTGTGCTTCTAGCCCAGCATTTCTCATGATGTACTCTGCATATAAGTTAAACAAGCAGGGTGACAATATACAGCCTTGACGTACTCCTTTTCCTATTTGGAACCAGTCTGTTCTTCCATGTCCACTCCTAACTGTTGCTTCCTGACCTGCATACAGGTTTCTCCAGAGGCAGGTCAGGTGGTCTGGTATTCCCATCTCTTTCAGAATTTTCCACAGTTTATTGTGATCCACGCAGTCGAAGGCTTTGGCATAGTCAATAATGCAGAAACTTAGGTTACTATATAGCAATTACCCACTCCAGCATTCTGGCCTGGAGAATTCCATGGACTGTATAGTCCATGGGGTCGCAATGAGTCAGACATGACTGAGTGACTTTCACTTTCACTAAATTTTACAACAGTGTTTAATATGGAAGTGAAGTGAAATGAAGTCGCTCAGTCGTGCCCGACTCTTTGCGACCCCGGGGACTGTAGTCTACCAGGCTCCTCCGTCCATGGGATTCTCCAGGCAACAATAGTGGAGTGGGTTGCCATTTCCTTCTCCAGGGGATCTTCCTGACCCAGGGATTGAACCCAGGTCTGCCACATTGCAGACAGACGCTTTAACCTCTGAGCCACCAGGGAAGCCCCAGTTAATATGGGGTTGACCTTAATTCTGATGAAAATCTTTAGAAGTTTTCTCTGCTCCTGAAGTTGAACACTCTTTTTTTTTTTTTGGTATCTCACTGCTCAGACTTTATTGAGCTGGTGATCAAAGAAAAGCAACAGAAAACTATTCGATTCTATCTCACTGTGGAGCAATGAATTTGGGCGTCAACAGAGCTAAGTTTGAATCTTGTCTTTACTTTTATCAGTTGTGTGTCCTTAGACAAATTATGTTAATTGTTCTGTAAATTAATTTTTCATCTGTAAAACTGATACTATATTACCTTCACCAGGTCATTCATGGGGCGAACACTCAATGTATTTTGGTTTTTCTTTAATGGAAAATCCACGTGTTTTTGTTCCAAAGTGGGGAACACACAACCATTGTGTGGAGTGGATGCAATTTGGGCTCATCCATCTGTTGATGGATGCAGAGGATCATGCAATGGGAGACAGCACATCCAGATGGAACCCTTGTGAACTAGGGGATCGATGGACTTATGCACATATCCACTGCCAGGAGGGCCACTCACAGCCCTGCCCACCACCCCCTCATGAGTCCATATGAGAAGCAGTTGTATTTTCTTAAACATTTATAATCCTCAAGGTTGTTAGAGTTCCTTTAGGGGTAAGGGGGACTCTAGGGGGGATATAAACACCAAGCACATTCTAAGGCATATTTATTTCATGGGAAGCTTCTGCTTCTTGCCTCAGCCATCAAGTCAGCTTAGAATGACTCTCCCTGTTCACTCGACCTTACAAGTGGTCCTTCAATCACGTTTGTGATCCCAGAGTCACGGGCTGGTGAGCAACTATTCCTGGGCTCCAGAAGCACTTTTCAACCACATGCACACCCTTGTTGACAGATTTAGAGACTAAAAAACCAAATCTAGCTCAGAATTCTGCTTCCTCTCTCTGCCTACTTCAGTTGAGGGTGAGGTGCGGCCAAAAAAGAGCAGGAAACTCGTCATCCTGGCGGTTGGTTGGCACAGCTCTGCTTCCTGCCATTGTGTGTTTGCAGGATAGATAATTCTGTCAGAGATGTGAGAGAGTGTCTGGTGGTGGTGGTGGGTGGGGCCAGCCTGTTTGTAGAAACAAAGCAGGAATTCTCTGCATCAGGATTAGGACTTGAGGGAGGTGAGTGAAGTGTCTTACATGCAAAACTTATGGAGGTGTCTGTTCTCACTGGTGTGTAAATGCAGAGGTGGCATCTGAAATTGAACATCTCTTTAAGTTTTGCACTTAGGCACCTCATCTGCCTCACCCAAGTCCCAGCTGCGCTCTGCCTGGTTATCAGCATGCAGCCTGCTTTTCCAGAACCCACTGTGTGCAGTGACTTTTTCATAAAGGAAGAAGGGAAACGGGGCCCCGGCCCCATGCTCTTTCACCCGCAGCGCCCCTGGCCATGACTCCCTGGGCCACAGCTCCATGGGCTCTGTGCCATTCCCTGACCAAGTGAGGCAGGGGCACCTCACAGCCTCTGCCTGAGATGGCCTTCCCCCAGTTATCTGCATGGCTCACCTCTTAACTCCTTGAAAGTGTTAGTCACTCAGTCATGTCTGACTCTTTGCGACTCCATGGACTACAGCCTGCCAAGCTCCTCTGTCTTTGGAATTCTCCAGGCAAGGATACTAGAGAGGGTTGCTATTCCCTCCTCCAAGGGATTTTCCTGACCCAGGGATCAAACCTGGGTTTCTTGCATTACAAACAGATTCTTTACCATCTGAGCCACCAGGCAACTCCTTGAAGCCTTTCTCAAATGCCACCTTCTCAAGGAGGCCTCCTGGGACCTATTTAATACTGTGATCAGCCATCACACCCACTCCCACCTTCCTGGTCTGCTCCCCATCACTTTATTTCTTCCATTTACCAAGTGGCACCTTCTAACACTCTGCTTAATTTACTCAATTATTTATTGAGTTCCTTCTTTATTGGCTGTGTGTGTGTGTGTTCACTCAGTCATGTCCAACTCTTTGTGACCCATGGACTGTAGCCCACCAGGCTCCTCTGTCCTTGGAATTTTCCAGGCCAGAATACTGGAGTATGTTGCCATTTCCTTCCCCAGGGAATCCTCCTGCCCCAGGGATTGAACCTGTGTCTCTTATATCACCTGCATGGGCAGGCGGATTTTTTACCATTAGCACCATTAGCTGTGTCCTTCTAATAGCATTGAGCACCATAAAAATAGGGATCTTTGTTTTCTAATCTGTCCCAAGCACTTTAAAAAGAATCTGACAAAGGGCCTTCCCTGGCAGTCCAGTGGTTGAGACTTCACCTTCCAATGCAGGGGGTGTGGATTCGATCCCTGGTTGGATAGCTAAGAGACCACATGCTCATGGCCAAAACACCAAAACATGAATAGAAGCAGTGTTGTAATAAATTCAATAAAGACCTTTAAAATGGTCCATAAAAAAATCTTTTAAAAATTTTTTAAAAAGAACTGGCATATAATAAGTGCTGGTGAAGGGAAGCCTGGCATGCTGCAGTGGGGTCACAGAGAGTTGGACATGACTGAGCAACTGAACAACAATATTTTTTTAATTAATTTATTTTTTATTGAAGGTTAATTGCTTTACAGAATTTTGCCACTTTTTCCATCCCTGATGGCTCAGACTGTAAGGAATCTGCTTTCAGAGTGGGAGACCTGGGTTTGATCCCTGGTTTGGGAAGATCCTCTGAAGGGAAAGGCTAACCACTCCAGTATTCTGGCCTGGAGAATCCCATGGACTGAGGAGCTTGGTGGGCTACAGTCCATGAGGTCTCAAAGAATCAGACACAACTGAACAACTAACACTTTGTCACTTTATTTCCATCCCCAAGCAAATAGACAAATTATAGTGGAGACTTCATTTTTAGTCTTTCTTGCCTCTGTTCATCAGGTAGATGAATTTTGTCTTTCTCCGTTTTTGCTGTAAAATTCCATATGTTGATAGGTGGTGAAAAAGTTCTCTCAATGTTTGCCTGTCTGGGCTAGCCTGTATATTTGGGTCTGATTTGCATGGTGTAATTAGACTATATTCTATAGCCACAGTGTGTATTGCAGCAGCACAATAAACCAAGTGCAAAAGTCCATCATTTTTATGTCACACAGTTTATCTGCTTTCAGTCTATGTGATCTGGAAAGCTTTGTGAGGTCTATGATATATCCCCACAGCAAAAGTTCCTATTGGCATTTACCGCCTATTTATTGTTGGGCCAAAATAAAAAGGTGTGTTCTGGGAAAGTGGACATGCTGTAATTCAGCCTCTTTATGGAGGACTTTTTATTTTGCACTCTGGATATTTATTACACACCCCATATATCTGCCCGCTGGTGTCTTTGCCTCACTGCCTTAGTCTCTCCAATGGTCACGGCATAGTAATTCGCCGTTTGGTCTGCATTCTCTCTGCTCCCATGCAGTCTCCTTCCTCCCACACTGGACGCCCACCCGTCTCCTCCACCCCCAAGCTGCTCCTCCCCCCTACCCAACCCCAGGCAGCTCCTCTGTAACCAGCAATTACATAAGATGGAAAACAGAGTCAAGTGATAAAGTATATAATGAAAATATATTAAATTTGAGTATGTGGTTAAATGGAGCATTTCTGGAAATAAACCATCATTCTCTGAGAGAAGTAATAATAATTTAGGGTGCAATTTAACTGATACATAAATGCTCACATAAAATGGATATCCAAATACACCCTGCTATTTTCTGTCAAGGATAAAGGACTTCAAGGGCAGTTTTTCCCACTGGAAGCTAGTAATTGAGCCATATAGTGTATAGATTATTGGATCCAGTATTAGACCTATGAAAAAAAAGATTTGGCTTAATAAGCAGCAATCAAGCAGTAAGGTACTTTCAGGCCTATGGTCTACTAAGGACAGCTTATGTGAAATAACCAAACTTAAAAATTATGACTGGTCTCGTCCTCAGCAATCAAGTTTTCCATGCAAAGTATTCCAAAGCTATGAAAAACCAAAAGCCTCCAAGGGAACTTTTTTTTTAAGTTCTCTCAAGTCAAATTGTTAGGGTTTCCCAGGTGACTCAGGGATGAAGAATCCTTCTGCCATGCAGGAAATGCAGGTTCGATCCCTGGGTCAAGAAGATCCCCTAGAGAAAGAAATGGCAACCCACTCCCAGAAGGAAAATCCCATGGACAGAGGAGCCTGTCGGGCTACAGTCCATGGGGTTACAAGAAGAGTCAGACACAAGTTAACAATTGAACAACAACTAGTAAAATTGTAAGATGAAATTCAGTAAATGTTTAAAGGTTCAAGAAGGTTTCCAAGGCTAGAGTTCTGGTGGAGATGGGGAGAGGGAGGAGGGCGAGGCTGGGAGGAAGAGAGCAAGGAGACTGTTGAGGTTCAGAGTGCAGTTCTGGAGCTGCCGGCTGGGGTTCCGGCACTGCCTGCCTGCACTACCAGAGGAAGCTCTTACAGATCCAGCCCCTTTCTCAGGAGCATATGGGGGTGATAACAGTGCTCACCTTCTAGAGGTGTGCTGAGCTTAGTCGTTCAGTTGTGTCTGACTCTTTGCAACCCCATAGACTGTAGCCCACCAGGCTCCTCTGTCCATGGGGATTCTCCAGACCAGAATACTGGAGTGGGTTGCTGTGCCCTCCTCCAGGGTATCTTCCTAAACCAGGGATCGAACCCTGGTCTCCCGCATTGCAGGTGGATTCTTTACCAACTGAGCCACCAGGGAAGAATTCAGTGACCCTACTTAATATACAACATGGCTTAGAATGATGCATGGTACATAGTGAGTACTCTATAAATGTTAGCTACTGACATTATAATTGAAACTTTTAAAGCCACACTTTTAAATAGTAGCAGTATTAAATATGCAACGCGTTATTAAGTCAGGGTGAAGGTGGGGACTGAATGAAGTCATTTGTAGAACTGTCATGATAGAAGATGTGGGGAGTGCCCAGACACAACGTTCGGCCTCCATTTCACCTCTAGGAAGAGGCCAGAAGGCCGCACCACATGGTAAATGAAACACAGCCCAGTCTTGGTAAGAGGCCCAGTGGGAGCTGAGAAGGGGGTAACTGGTGAGTTTGGAGGCTTCAATGTGAACATGGGGCCCTCAGTCAAATGCAAAGACCAAATATATACAATATCAGGGTCAGGAAGGGGGGAGGCAGGATACATGAGGGGCTTGCCTAGTGGGTCAGATGGTAAAGAATCCACCCCCAATGCAGGATGAATCCCTGTATGGGGAAGATCACTTGGAGAAGGGAATGGCTACCCACTCCAGTATTCCTGCATGGAGAATTCCATGAACAGAAGAGCCTGGTGGGCTACAGTTCATGGGGTCATGAAGAGTTAGACACGACTGAGTGACTAACACTTTCACTTTCTCAGAATAAATGAGTCAAGAAGGTCTAGGAAACCTAGAATTCAGCAACATTTCAGAGCACACCAGAATCTCTACTGTGGGACTAGAGAGAATGCCACCCAGAGAACAAGAAAGACAGGTGAGGACATGGACTCTCTACAAATGTGTGTGAGAGTGGGCCCAGAAAAGACATGGGCACTTCACTGGTCAAACACAAAGAGAGATAGGCCCTTGGGTTTTCACTCACCTTCAGGCCTCTTATTGGCCTAAATGGTGATAGGCAGGTCTGGAATTCAGTTCAGTTCAGTTGCTCAGTCATGTCCGACTCTGCGACCCCATGGACTGCAACACGCCAGGCTTTCCTGTCCATCACCAACTCCCAGAACTTGCTCAAACTCATGTACATCGAGTCAGTGATGCCATCCAACCATTTCATCCTCTGTCGTCCCCTTCTCCTCCCACCTTCAATCTTTCCCAGCATCATAGTCTTTTCTAGTGAGTCAGTTCTTCGCATCAGGTGGCCAAAGTACTGGAGTTTCAGCTTCAGCATCAGTCCTTCCAATGAACACCCAAGACTGATCTCCTTTAGGATGGACTGGTTGCATCTCGTTGCAGTCCAAGGGACTCTCAAGAGTCTTCTCCAACACCACAGTTCAAAAGCATCAATTCTTTGGCACTCAGATTTCTTTATAATCCAACTCTCACATCCATACATGACTACTGGAAAAACCACAGCTTTGACTAGATGGAACTTTGTTGGCAAAGTAATAATGTCTCTGCTTTTTCACATGCTATCTAGATTGATCATAGCTTTTCTTCCAAGGAGCAAGGGTCTTTTCATTTCATGCTGGCAGCCACCATCTACAGTGATTTTGGAGCCCAAAAAATAAAGCCTCTCACTGTTTCCATTGTTTCCCCATCTATTTTCCATGAAGTGATTGGACCGGATGCCATGATCTTAGTTTTCTGAATGCTGCATTTTAAGCCAACTTTTTCACTCTCCTCTTTCACTTTCATTAGGAGGCTCTTCAGTTCTTCGAAGCCTGGCTTGGAGAATTTTGAGCATTACTTTGCTAGCATGTGAGATGAGTGCAATTGTGCAGTAGTTTGAACATTCTTTGGCATTTCCTTTCTTTGGGATTGCAATGAAAACTGACCTTTTCCAGTCCTGTGGCCACTGCTGAGTTTTCCAAATTTGCTGGCATACTGAGTGCAGCACTTTCACAGCATCATCTTTTAGGATTTGAAATCGCTCAACTGGAATTCCATCACCTCCACTAGCTTTGTTCGTAGTGATGCTTCCTAAGGCTCACTTGACTTCGCATTCCAGGATGTCTGGATCTAGGTGAGTGATCATGCCATCATGGTTATCTGGGTCATGAAGATCTTTTTTGTATAGTTCTTCTGTGTATTTTTGCCACCTCTTCTTAATATCTTCTGCTTCTGTTAGGTCCATCCCATTTCTGTCCTTTATTGAGCCCATCTTTGTATGAAATATTCCCTTGATATCTCTAATTTTCTTGAAGAGATCTCTAGTGTTTCCCATTCTGTTGTTTTCCTCTATTTCTTTGCATTGATCACTGAAGAAGGCTTTCTTATCTCTCCTTGCTATATTACCTGTAATCCATACAGAAAAAGCAGCTCCAATCTGAGATATCACTAGGCTCATTGCAATCAGAAAAGGAAAATGGCAAAAGCCAAGATGGCTCTTTAAGACCCTGTTCAACAAAACCCTGTGTCATTTTCAGACGCATTTCAGCAACCAAAACAAGACACAAGGCCATGCCCACTGTCCACAGATATCACAGGAAGGGGAGTGAATATGTGGGGATGATGACAAAATCTATCCTAGCAGTTATTACAAGTGTTTTTTGACCAGGATGATAGAGGTGGAGGTGCTAATATTTTGTTATATTCCAAATATACATTTGGACAGGACTACAGATGAATTAAAAGATGTGATAGAAAGAGGAATCAAACGTGGCTCTAATGTGTTTTGCCTGTAGCCAATAAAACAGCGCCAAATGTAGGAAATAAACAAAATCTATCCCTTTTACCCCATGTTTGCTACCCACTTCCCTTATGATACCTATTTGCAATTCTTTTTTTTAAATTGAAGTATAGTTGATTTACAATGTTTTGCCAATCTCTGCCATACAATATGACTCAGTAATATACATACATACTTTCTTTTTTTATATTCTTTTCCATTATGGCATAATGGAGATTAGATATTAGTTCCTGTGCTATACAGTAGGATCTTGTTGTTTATCCATTCTATAAGTAATAGTTTGCATCTACCAACCCCAAATTCTCAATCCACCCCTCTCTCTCTCTCCTCTCTGCTTTGGCAACCACAAGTTTCATCTCTATGTCAGTGAGTCTGCTTCGGTTTCATAGATAGGTTCATTTGTGCCATATTTTAGACTCCATATATAAGTGATATCATATGGTATTTGTCTTTTTCTGTTTTAATCAGTATAATAGCCTCTAGTTGCATCCATGTTGCTACAAAAGGCATTATTTTGTTCTTTCTATGACTGAGTAATATTCCATTGTGTATATATACCACATCTTCTTTATCCATTCATCTGTCAACAGACAATTAGGTTTCTTCCATGTCAGCTGTTGTGACTAGTGCTGTGCAATTCTTTCGAGGCCTTTGATCTTAGGTGGCTAAGGTCATTAGCTGCATGGGAGTTAGCAAAATAGTTAAGAGCACAAACTCTAGAGTCAGACAGACTTTCCTGGGGTTTCTTGGACTCTCTTCTCTGTAACCTTGGGCATATTGGTTAATATCTCTGAGTTTTCATTTTATAATCTGTAAGATGATATATAGTATTTTCCTTAGGGAATGTTTATGGCATAAGATAAGATCTTTGTCTGGAATGTAAACACTCATCTAATGGCAGCTATGTTTGTATTAGTTGGGTTTAGGGTGAATGGAGAGGGAGGCATCAGCAAGGTGAGTAACCTGGGTTCCCTTGAGACTATCTGCCCATCACGAGCTACGTCCTTTACCTCCTCTCTCTGCATCCTCACAACAAGCTTGTGGAATGAGGCTTATTACTCCCACTTTGCAGGCCAGCAAGCTAAATGTACGGAGGTATTAAGTGATTTTTCTCAAGGTCACATAGCTTGTAAGGTTAAGAAGAAGGATTCAAATACAAGCCTGTTTGAATCCAAAGCCCACACTCAAATAAATCAAATAAAGAGTTTAAAATCTGACCATTGCTTGCTATTTATAGCACACTTATTTTTGATGGTATCAACTAAAATAATGTATGAAAGGCAATCTGTGAATTCACTCTTAAGAAACAGTGAGTGATTCTTTTGCTCCATGCAGTCAATTCCTGCTTAGAGGATATATGCAAATGCAGTCCAGAATTGGAAAGCCTTATTTATACTCTGCAGCCAGAGAAATAGCTTTCTGGCATGGATAGAAAGCAAGCTATGAATTCTTCAAGGAAGGTAGAGAAGATAATAGAAAGGCCTCAGGCATAAGGAATCAGAGTAAAAATTCCTACTTAGAAGGAAAATATGTAAAGAATAAATGCAAACAAAATTTTTAAAAAAAAGGATGCAAAGCCACAAGAGTATTGACAGTGATATAATTAAAAATAAATGATATCTATCCTTTAATACCAGCTCAATAAGGAAAACATTTTGAAAAACTAATGTCCAAAGTTGGTGACTATGCATTGAAATATGGTCTATTATTCTAGGCAGTCTAAGATGAAAAGTAATTTGGAGAAACACAGAAGACTGGGAAAATTTTCCTATTTTTAATTTAATAATTCCCCTTCTTAGAATTCATTCTTTAAAAATAATTCAAACTTTAAGGGAGAAAATGAAGAGGTTCTTTGGAGAATTATTTGAATGATAGCTCTTAAAATATGTCTGTCCAACAATTGAATAGTGGTTAAATAAATTATGATACTGCCACTCCCTAAAACTGTATACAGATATTAAAGCTGTGACCTATACATTAAAAAAAATAGTTGAAAAATGAAGTACTGACACATATTACAGAATGGATGAACCCTGAAAGTAGGCTCAATGAAAGAGGCCAGACATAAAAGGCCACATGTTGTATGATTCATTTATTTGAAATGTTAGGAGTAGGTGAATCTATGGGGACAGAACATGGATTAGTGGTTGCCTATGTCTGAGTGTGTGGGATGGGGTTGGAGAAATGTAGAGTGTAGAGCTAATGGGGACATAGCTTTGTGGGGGGTGATTAAAATGTCTTAACTTAGGTTGGGGAGATGATTGCAAAGTGTGAATATTAAAAATTTTCAGCTGTATACCTTGGATTAATTATATCTCATAACAATATTAAAAATACAAATAAAATATTTACTAAGTTATGCAAATACATGAGAAACAAATGTAGAAATAAATGTAACAAAATGCCTGCCAGTGATTTTATTCAACAGATGAATTTATGGATGAAAAATTTAGTCTTCTCTTTGTCCAAAATTCTTATAATGAGATTAGATTTCTTTCATTATTTAAAAAAAATAAATGTAATTACCAAAGAGGAGAACTATTCCCCTTCACAATTATGACTCCCCTCCACCCAAATCCAGTTTTCTTTCTTTTATCTTACTAAGATAAGAGTAGTAAAATTTACAGTCCAGGAGCCTGCAAATCCCCTCTAGCCATTTTAGGCCATTTGATACAATTCTATGAGTGAAAAAGACAATGGTATTAAAGGGTTTAACCTAAAAAAATAGACACATTAAACTTCTGGCTTATTGAATATATATGTTCTCATTTTTAGGAAGTGATCGAAGCCATTGCTGAATGTGCATTTAAGACTTCACCTTTTCCAATTCTACTTTCATTTGAGAACCATGTGGACTCGTAAGTATTCAGCACATTCAGTAGGGAGTCTTTTCTCCAGATAGAGCATGTTTAGTCATTGTTCATCAGATTTAAGATATTTGGCGTGATTAATGGTGTTCCTCAATTAAGCTGTATATTAAGTGGCACGTGTTCATCTGTATATGATGCGATTCGTTGGTTTAAATTTCACTAACATTAGAATGATCCACTGGACTTGTGGAATCCATTTTCTTGCCATGGTAGGATTTTAATTTAAGGACTCCTCTTTTTACAGTGAAATGAAACCCATTTCCTTATATAATACGTGTCTCTATTTCAGTGGCTGCTCTTATAACCCTCCTTCATTAGCTCTTTCTACTGTGTGCAAATTTGTAGTCAGTTTTGCCACCCTAAAATGGCCGGTTCTGTACACACTAGAGCTGATGGAGGGTGAATTAAATATATTAATTATATTTTGCCACTTTGTACTTACACAGAACTCAGACCACCAAATTCTCCCTCCTTCCTATTTTTGTTGGTTTCCCGTTTGCTAATATTTGTAAATATTTTATTTCAAAACAATGTGAGCTTTTTGCTGAGCCACATAAAGAATAAGTAACTTTTACTTACCTCTTTCATTCATTTTAAGGCAGAGGATCAGAGTTAGGCACATTTACATCAGATATGTACATATTAATTTATCATACAGTTACTCAATCTAAAGAGCTTCAACATGAAAGATTCTCATCTACATTGAGTCAAAAGTCAAGAAACTAAAATTCTAGTCTCTGGAATTAATGTCTGAAGACTAGTCAGACACTATGGTCACTAGTAGTGACCGTCACTGCTCACGAGAGCATTTGGGAAGCTCTCTGTTTCTTTCAACCACCTAAGCCAGTTTTCTCCATAAAAGCCTACAACACCTATCCCAAGTTGTCCCACAGATTTCTTAGATCCCTTTTTATCTTCCTTTCAGTAGAAAATCTTTCCCAGGCCACTGATTCCCTTTGTCCAACTAATTTGCACCACAGGCTTCAATTCATTAATTCTTAAAGAATTCACTAAACCTTAAAGAACCAGTTAGGTAGTGACCAAATTTCAGCTCGAGCAATTTCAAAATAGTTAAATCATTTGTTTATACATATGTGGAGAGAGACCTTATTTAGAAGTAACCAAATTATAATTATTTGTATCTCTAGTTTACCCTCGGGAAATCCATACTACATTTACCAGCTCATGACTCTATTTCATTAGGAAACAACCATCCAGTGAATAATGTAATCATTTGGCACATAGTTTTTCTAGTGCTCCAGCACTCCTGAGGGGCAGCTGGAGAGAAAAGCATTTATTCTGTTTCATTGCAGTTTCTTTTCTAATGAAAGGAGAACCTCTTCAGTTGCTGTATTTATAGTACTTCACTTGCTGTGACAACTTTGATGTGCATGTGACTTTCCTCATCTCGGCCCATCTATTTGTAATTGGGCTCTAACAATGACTTAGCACCTTTTTTTCAAGAACCATACTTCCTGGAAAGATTGATGTATCATTTCCTTTTTCCAGAAATATCTCCAAGTCTAGTGCATTCATTTTCTTCAAGAAACATTTCTATATAAATTAGACAAAATGAAAAATTCTGGTACCATCCTTGAGTCTCATAAACTTGAGTGTCCACCCCTGAGTGTCACTGGACTTTGCCACGTAGCCAGAGAGGCATCAACAACTACCAACACCACAAACTAAACAACAGCTAATATTTATTGACTATATATTATGTGCCAAACAAGGGTCCAAGCATTAACTCATGTAACCTCACCACAAACCCAGGTGCTCCTAGGAATAGATATTTTTATCATTATCCATATTTTAGAAGTGATGAAACTGAATCCCAAAGAGGGTGAGTACCTTGCCCAAGGCCATGCAGCTCAAATATTAGAGTGGGGATTTAAATTTGGCTAATGTGGCTTCAAAACTCATCTGTTTAAGCAACACCATCCCCAAGCCTAAACCAAAGGATCATGAGCATTCCAAACATGGATAAAGACAAGCAGAGCATCCCACAAGGCAACAGCCTGCAAGTGGTCACATTTTTGTGGCTCATGACCTTAACCACAGCATATTTTTTTAGTCTTCAACCCCAATCATACAGAGAGCCAAACTGAGCATGAAAACTAAACCTATATTGGACATAAAAAAAGATTGTCCCCTAATACAGCCCTTTCAGGTTGAAAAAAAGTAAAAAATTAAGCTACTAAAAGTTTATTAATAATTCATGAATAACAAAAGAAATCAGGAAAACAGCCTTCCTAGGATGCTATGAGATGATGGAATGGCAGTGAAATCCTAAGATGCTGAATTCTATTGTGGGAGGAAGTTTTTTGCTTCCTATTTCCATTGTCCTTGAGCCTCACACACATATCAACATCATTCAGCCACAGTTCTTTCCTGAAGGGCTGTCACACACCCAAAGAAAATTGACAGGCTTCCCCTTTGCTGGTAAAACCTTGTGCTTGACTCATGGGCCGTCCCACCTCATTGCTGAACAAACCAGTGGTGGATACCATTCATAAGTTATAGCACTCTTCTCCACTGAACTAGATACACCCTCAGAATCTTACTCAACACAGGGACACACATACCCAAAACATCTGAAACCTATATGCCATCTCTAGCAACAGTTAGTTTTTCCCTCCTTTGTGCTGTGTATACAAAATGCCAGAATCAGAACCCTAGTCCCAGCCCACTTGAGCCATGCCTTCAAAACAAACCCACATTGGAAAAAAGAAGGAAACCTCTGATTTTTTTTTTTTTTTGGTTTTCTCTCCTAATATTTGAAACTACCTATCCATGAGTAACAAGGAGAAATCTGCCGTGAGCAGCTGACAACTTTTCTTCCACCTGCTATATCACAGTCCCATAAAATGCAGAATTCCTGAGCTTCACCTCCACGCCTGTATTTGAATTTGTATAAGTGAGACTTTGAATCATATTTTTTTACAAGCCCCAGTTAACTGATGGGCCACCTAATTTGTAATTTGTAAACTAGCATTTTCACTAAAAGAATTCTCCACTACACTCAAGTGAAGAAACCACTACATCTGGTTCAGCCACAGAGAATGTGAGATTTTGGATGAAGTCCTTAATTGCCAGCAGTTGTAAATCCTTCATATATAAGAAGGATTTGTAAATCCTTTATCTATATTTCATATATAGAGAAGGAGGTTGGTTTAGTTCACCTTGGATGATGTGGGCTTGCTCCTTGGTCAGAAAACTGATCACCTTGCCAATGTTTTAAAATGTCCATATGGGGCTGGTGTAGCCTGAAACTCAAAATGTATTTGTAAATATTTTCCTCTCACTTTATCTCCATGAGAGCCAGTGTTGATGTTCTAAACGCTTTAGGATTGTTTTTTTTTTTTTTTCTCTCTCATGGTAAATGTAATGTCTTCTTTCTGCAATTAGAACCCACAATTAAAGTTGCTTTGTTCTCCTCTGACTTCTGCTCAGTTTGCTTTCTGTTTCAGTTAGGTTCCCTGCCAGATGGGCATGTGTATTTGATCTTCAAACACATTTTCCTTTATCCCTGGACACCTGCCTCTTGTTCTCCCCATCTTGGCTCATGGTGAAGCAGGTTTCAGAGTTTAGGTCAGACACAGATCCTTGCTCTCCAAAGTGTGGTTGATCCATGGACCAGCAGCATCTACATGATCAGGGAGTTTGTTAGAGATGCAGAATCTCAGGTCCTACCCCAGTCTTTGCCTCAGAATCTTCATTTTCTTAAGACCCCAGGTGATTTGGTGAAGTGTTAGAGCAAGCTCTGAACACTGAGGTTCACTAACCAGCTGTTTCTTACCTGAAGGCTTGTTACAAATGCAAGTTCCAAGGCTCCACCGCCAGCTCAGTGAATCAGGGGTTGGGGATAGGGCTCTGGCACCTGCAGCATTAAAAGCCCAGGTGATTCCTTAGTGGAATCGAGTAAGATTTTGGTTTAGCAAAATCCTCCCCAGGGTCTGATTTGGGGACCGCATGACAGAGGACAGAGTCTTCCTGCCACCTGTTTAGGGACACCTGGAACATCACCCTGAAGTGATGAGTACAGCTCCACTAGAGTGGAGTGAGAAGACAGCTCCACTAGAAATCCCAAAAGCAGGGTGTTAGGGAATAAATCCTTCCTTTTCACTCCAGGCTTCTGAACGAAGGAACTTGGGGCTCTCAAGTTCCAACCCTCAAGGAAAGTGACATCCTTGAGGAACCTGGTGAGTTAGTTCACTCATCACAGTGGTTCTCCAACTTGAGTGTATATGAGAAGACTCCAGAGGGGGCCTCTTGAGACCCCTGAGCCCTGTTCCTTTCTTTCCTTCCTTTCTGACTCAATACCTGAGATTCCAACACAGAATTTGCCTGTCTTCCCAGGAGGCCTTGAATCTGCTTTTCTACCCAGCTCCAAGCCCTGTTGATGCTGCTGATCTGTGGACCACAGTTGGAACAGCAAAACTCCATTTAATAGCATCATTCCATGAAAGTGAAGTGGAAGGGTTGGACAGTTTCTTTTGTGCGACCTGGAAAGTATAGTTGTTGTTGTTATTCATATTGTGGTTGTTGTTCATGGACCACAGCCTTGCCATGGTGAAGGGGCTTGTGTAACTCAATGAAGCTAGGAGCCATGCAGCGCAGGGCCACCCAAGACGAATGAGTCATAGTGAAAAGTTCTAACAAACCATGGTTCACTGAAGGAGGGGATGGCAACCCACTCCACTCGCCTGTAGAACCCGTGGGCAGCATGGAACAAGTAGGCCCAGTCTCAATGGGCTTGTCTCATCTACAGCTGCAGAGCCTGCTGGCTTGGTGGAGCCCTGGGACCAGCTGTCTTTTGGGCAGAAGTGTCTGAACTGTAAATGGCCAGGGATGCTCTGCCAAATCAGCCACTTTTCTGCTTGTCCCTCAACTATAACACGTTATCCTTTAACAACCACCCCCAGTGTTTTTAGGGTCAGTGCTCCAGTTGGCAGGGCTTCCTCCACTGGTGACACTGCTGGGAGAACTGCAAGATATTCCAAAGGCTGCATGAGTCGCACAGGATAATCCCCAACTGGTGAAAACGGGTGTGATGAGAATTTGGGAGTTGTCATGTAGAGTTCTGCAAGTTTTGTGAAGCTCTGCTTTGCCTTCCCTTGCAGTCCAAGAAGGTAGTGAACTTGGGCTTGTATGGGAAGCCCAGAGAACTCATTTGACACCTCCCCCAAATATATGCTTTTTAGAAAGAGGATATGAAGAGTGCTTTTCCCTATGGATCCATTGCAATATGATTTGAACCCCCAAAACATCCCCCTTCCCAGGAAAAAGCACAGTCCATGATCCAGGTATAATAGTCATGGTAGAAGGAATGAAAATTAGAATCACATTTGTTAATTAATTTGAACTATAGTAAAGTTTTATTACTTACTTATTCTTACTACATCCCCAGTTCTGCTAAAATGTACTAACAATGCAGCACATAGAGACTATTGGAAATCAAGTCCCACAGCCTGTAGATCAAAATCACAGTCCATAAAACCTGATGGAATTGGATACCTTTACAATGGTATTTGGAAGGAAAGTTGTGACCAATCTAGATAGCATATTAAAAAGCAGAGACATTACTTTGCCAACAGAGGTCCGTCTGGTCATGTGTGGATGTGAGAGTTGGACTGTGAAGAGAGCTGAGTGCCGAAGAATTGATGCTTTTGAACTGTGGTGTTGGAGAAGACTCTTGAGAGTCCCTTGGACTGCAAGGAGATCCAACCAGTCCATCCTAAAGGAGAGCAGTCCTGGGTGTTCATTGGAAGGACTGATGTTGAAGCTGAAATTCCAGTACTTTGGCCACCTCATGTGAAGAGTTGACTCATTGGAAAAGACCCTGATGCTGGGAGGGATTGGGGGCAGGAGGAGAAGGGGACGACAGAGGATGAGATGGCTGGATGGCATCACCGCCTCGATGCACATGAGTTTGAGTAAACTCCGGGAGTTGGTGATGGACAGGGAGGCCTGGCATGCTGCGATTCATGGGGTCGCAGAGTCGGAACGACTGAGCAACTGAACTGAACTGAACTGATAATGATATTTAGCATCCTACAGAATGAGAATGGCTTTTTAAAAGGTCAAGGGAAGCAGTTTTGAAAGAGTATGGATATTCCCTCTTATCAACTCTGTTTATACATGTGCAGGCTCTCATTCGTCTGGTCTAGCTGGCAGAGGCTGCCTTCCAGCACTGGGATCATCTTCCACTTCAAAGCTGTTTGCATCTATTACTTCACTTCATCTCCTCATCATCCTCTGCCCCTGTCCAAGAACAATTATTTTCCTGTACTTTTTATAGATCCTGAGAGGTTGAGAACCTGGAACTCAGGTCAACAGTTCCAGCCTTTTCCCATCAGACAGAGATCCCCCTGGCACCTCATCAGGTTGACACCACCTTTGCTCCCCTCTTGTGCACAAAAGGGCTGCAGACACTCTTCCCCAAGGTGCATGCTTCACTTGTCTTTCCTTCAGGGCCCTTTCCCAAGTGGACACACTTCTGCCTGTCAGCCTTTTCGCTTCTGCATTTTTAGCTTCTCTTTTTCTCTGTCCACCTTCCTCCCTCTCCTCTGTTTCTTCACCTCCTTGTAAATACTTCTTTGCAGTGCAGCTCTGTCTGTTAGACAAATCTCACCCAAAAATTCATACAGAGTCATGAATGAGTTCTACCCCCAAGTATCTGGCGTTTGATTTAGAATTGGGAAATTAACCAAAAGGGACCGAGTCTCTAACCCTGGGACATTCAAGCATCCAGGGATAGGCAGGTGACCTGCTGTCCCCTCCATCTGTGTCCTCCGAGGAAGAGCCTCCTCTCTCCACACAAGTGGGAATTGCAGGCAAGGATTTGGAAAGATGAAAGCAGTCCCGGCGGGTAAGGGGAGGAATGCCGTCCGTCTGTGGCCGGTACGGTGCAGCCATGCTGAGGCGCCTCTTTGCATCACCCGCCCGCTTCCGCCTCTCTCCCCTCAGGCCGAAGCAGCAGGCCAAGATGGCGGAGTACTGCAGACTCATCTTCGGGGACGCCCTGCTCATGGAGCCGCTGGACAAGTACCCGGTAAGCGTTCCGAGCCCATCCCATAGGAGCGCACGCCCCCCTTGACTGGGTTAGGGGGGCTCCCTTTTCCGTGTGTCTGTCTCTTGGGGTGAGTCACGCAGTTGACCGGGAGCCCTCTGGCAGGGGAGGCTGGCGGGGAGCGCCTGAGCGGGGCAGACCCCCGTCTGACTCCTCCTCTGCCCTCACCCTCCTCCGCCCCCTGCCCCTCGAGAGCCAGCCGGGCCTGCAAAACCCCCACCACACCCTCCGCCCACAGAGGGAGCCCCGGGGCACAGGCCCTGACCGCCTCCTGGACCCTCACCGCGCCCCTCTGAAAGACCCGGGCCGGGCGGTGCGGGGACCTTCCAGCCTGCCCTGCTGGCCACGCTTCTCTTTCCTGCATGTGCCCAGCGGAATCCAGGCCGCCCTGTTGCTGTGGTCGTATCCCTACGTCAGGAAGGAGCAGCAGAAAGATGGTCTCAGAGCCTCTGCCCTCCTCAGCCCCTTCCCCAGTCCCCACCTGTCTCCTGTTTTCATGCCCGTCCCCAGACTGGTTGCAAGTGAAGAATAGAGGACCCGCCTCTAGGAGCTCATAGACTTTCTAAAAATAACCTGTCTTGAGACTTGAACCCTTGCTCTCCGATATAATATATAATAACCTTCTCCTGGGAAATTGGTTTTCCCATTAGATGTACAAGCTGAATACACTAGAAAGAAGGCTTGCAATCAGCTTGAATCTCAGGGCGGTTGGTAAATCTGAAGCCACCCAGTCCACTTCTGCTGAGGCCAAGATGTGCCACTTAACAGCATCATGCCAGGATGGGGACTTTGCTGCTTTTAAACTGCATCATCTAAAAAGTGGATTCTGAGGACTTTCCCAGAAGCGCCTGCCTGTCTTTGCCATCTTCCTGGCAGGAGTTGCACTGTAACTGGTTTCCATCCTTTGATAATCCAAGCCAAGGCCTTCCAATCTGTTCTAGATCAAGATGGTTGGATTCATAGGGTCAATCAGAAAACTCATGAAACGTTAGGTTAGTGGGCCAAGTCACCCAATACATGTCTATGGCTGTATTCATGTAGATTTCTGGTGGAAAAATAAAGGGTACAGTATTTAAAATATACCTTTCATGTGAAAAAAGGAAGAGCTATGAACCAGCCCCTACATAAGATACTTTAATGAGCTGTGTTGAAGGTAGTAAAGAACAATCTAGAAGTTTGTGGTATCTAATGCAGTCCTTGGGTTTGGGGATAGAATCTGAAAGGAAAGGTCAGTGTTTTTAAAGAATATGTTTTTCTTTCTGTTAGTTGGAATCTGGAGTTCCCCTTCCAAGTCCTATGGATTTAATGTACAAAATTTTGGTGAAAAATAAGAAGAAATCACACAAGTCGTCAGAAGGAAGTGGCAAGAAGAAGCTCTCAGAACAAGCTTCAAACACATGCAGCGACTCCTCCAGTGTGTTTGAGCCCTCGTCCCCAGGAGCCGGTGAGGGGCTGGTAGACTCTCATTCCTCTGTTTTGTGTGGGTTTAAGAACAGCTGCTCTGGAAGTAACTGAGGACTTTTGACATTTCTACCTGGGCACAGTAAACTGTGTTGGTTTTCTATTTGTTTTAAAGCTGGTGGTTTAAAACTGCACCAACATGAGTCCCCAGTTCTGCGAGGCAGAGGCCCATGTGACCTCACCAGGCTAAACTCCAGCCATCAGCAGGGCTGCCTCGCTTTCTGGAGCTTGAGGGAATCTTATTCATTGCACTTGCAGCTCCTAGAGTCCACCCACATCCATTGGCTCATGGCCCCCTTCCTCCAGGGTTGAAAGCCAGCAAGGTCCCATCTCACTTCTTCTGTCACCATGTCTCCCTAGGACCACAGTTAGAAAAGGTCCTCTGCTTTTAAGAACTCATGTCATTACACTGGGCCTATCCAGATAATCCGGAATAATCTCTCCCCCTTCAGCGTCCTTAACTTAATCTCATCTGCAAAGTCCCCCGTGCCGTGTATTCACAGAACACAAGAGGTGTTCACAGGACGTGGGCATTTTGGGGAGGTCACCATATAAGCCAAATAATTTCTGGAGGAGCCAGGTGATTTTAAGCTTCTCAGGACAGTGATCCCTTGACATTAACTACAGATCTGGACCCAAGATATTCACCAAATGCATTCTCATTGTTGAAGAGTTCTGAGTCATTCAGTTCATCCATATTTTCCAGAACTCTTTTAAAATGTAAATGGTAAGATTACTTGAATTATCTACCAGAGCTACTAGATGATGTTTAGTATCATTTATTTGCATATTAGATTTAAGTTGAAATAGACTTTTGTGATTGATGAAAAAAGAATTAAAAACGGTCACCCATTTCCTTTGAATTATTTGTCATTTAGTCTAAGTTCTTTTCCAGTTCTAGTCAGAATCTTGGCAGTCTGAAAAGATCTGAAGTGATGGCATTATGAAGATCTCCTGATTGGAGGCTGAATATGTGAAACAAACTTTAAGCTTGAATCTAGAAAGTTCTTTAATAAAAATTTAGCTAACATTGGGACAATGGCTTTGGAAACGTGTTTGGCAGCATCTGCAGAAGCTAAACTGAACAGATGCATTTGAAGCTCCTGTGCCTCAGAGAATTCTGTTCCTAGGTATATAGCCAACAGAAGTGCATGTAGATGTTCACCAAGAAATATGGACAAGAACTGCCTAAAGCAGCACTGTTCAGAATAGCCCATCAACAGATAAATACATTGCATTCACCTCATGGAATAATGTGTAGCAATCTACAGTGCACACAACATAGATGACTCTCATTTAGAAACATAATGTTGAGGAAAAGAGGTCTAATGCAAAAGTAAGTATCCACTGTCTGATCCCATTCATATAAAGTACAAAAATGTCAGAACCAACCAGGACTTTTAGAGGTCAAGAGAGGGTTACTGCTGGTGAAGAAGTGACAGGAAGGGACCCAAGGAGGTTTCTGAACACTGGTTATATTTTGTTTGCTGATCTGGGTACCATTTCTGTACACATGTGGTATGCATACTTCTCTGTATATCTATCATATGTCAATTAAAAGATTTAAAAATAATTTTTAAAAATTAAAATATAAACTCTAGGTAAATCAGAAAAAAAAAAAGACTGATCAAGAGCCCGATTTATCTTTTCTTCTATTTTTCCATCATAGTTACCAATTACTTTTATTGGTACATTAAATTATTATTTAATTTATACATTATATTATATATTATATTATTATTATAATGTAAATTATTATTACATTAAAATCCTTGTCCACAGACATTATGTAATTCCTAGACAGATTTTTTTGGTAGTTTTTAAAAGTGTGTTTAAAACATAACTACACAATTCTTATTCTTTTTTCAAAAATAACTTCTATTCTCAGTGAGAATGTTCTTTTTGAAGTTTTGGAAAGCAAGGCACTAACAGGCCAACAGTTTCCCCCACGATTCTATCCCTTGAGTAAACCAAGTAAACCAAGTCTTCCCTTGTGTGTGGGAGCTTGTTGTTTTACCAACTGCCTTCATCAGTTCTCTCCCTCTTATTAACTGGATACATAACACAAATGACGATTTTTACAGGCGATGAACATTATTGCTTAATTCAGAGAAAGACCCACAATCTGTTAGTAATTCAGTGAATTTCCTAAACTAGCCCCATACTCTGTTGTGCAATCTTTATTTATTGTGATGGAAATTTTTTGACATTTACATATGTAAGTGGGCCCCTGAATAAAGACCACTACTAATTTGCCATTTGGCTTGTAGATATGCTCAGTATTGGGAACTCAAGTAACTTGAAAAACTTGAAATATTTCTTATAACAAAGCTAATCTACTTTTCTTAGCACCTATTGGCGAGAGCTTCCCCCAAGAGATCCAGCCCTTTGCCTGTACACTTGTCTTAAAGAACTAGGATAATTTATTATTATTACAATTGCGCAACAGGATTCCTTCAAGTTCCCTCCAAAAACTAAGGGAGAAACCAGGTCCCTGCTCATAAAGTAAAGGATGACAAAGTCTTTCTTTCCCACATAAACCAGAGAATGGCATGATTATTTGAAATTCTGGTGTGCTGTACCATGAAGCACGCTTAAATTACTCAATAAAAAGAATCTCCTCTTTAATTAAAGAAAAAAAAGTAGTTACCAAAACTTGAGACAATAAATTTGACTGTAAGAAATTTTGCATCAACCTCTTAAAAGAATGTATCTCTATAGAATAAGCAATGTTTTCTATTCAAAGTGCAATTGATTCACCCTTATTGACTAACACAATATTAGCTTCATAAAACAGTTATATGTGGCTTTCTTTAACAAACAAGCCGTAAATAATAAACCATGTTGGTCCCAGACAACTTTTTCCTCTAAAGATTATTTCATGAATACTTTGCCCACTGCTCTCGTTGTCAGCCAAATGAAAACATTAATAAGCTTCTTGGAGGTTTACAGAGCCCGAGCAGGGGAGTTAATTTATAGACAGCAGGTAGGGGAGGTACTGGGCCATGTAAGCTGCCTCCTTGTCGAGCCAAGATTGCCATCTACTGGGTTTATTATGCTATTGCACTGTCTGGACACTGGAAGTCAAATCAAACCATTTAGAAGTATGCTTTCGTTACTTTTTACTTGAAAATCTTGTTATATAACTGATATCACTGGGTCTAACTGAATCCCAGAGCTGTGAAGAACATAATGCTGATGCCAATATGACTCTTTAAGAATGTAATGATGATTAAGGGTGTAAACATCCCCCTTAACTTTGGAGAGAAAAAGTCTACTGAAATGACAGCATGTTGGCTAAATATGAAACTGCATGAGATCTGATTGAGGGAGATCCCCATGCATAATTATTTTAAGAGTTCACCCATTTTATTCTGCCTTTTTAAATAGAATATGCCATTTGTAAAGATACACGCACTGTTTAGACAACAGTTCATGCCTGTGTGCCTGCTAAGGTGCTTCCGTCGTGTCCGACTCTTTGCGACCCCATGGACTGTAGCCCGCCAGGCTCCTCTGACCGCGGGATCCTCCAGGCAAGAATACTGGAGTGGGTTGCCATGCCCTCCGCCAGGGATCTTCCCAACCGAGGGATCGAACCTGCATCTCACGTGTCCTGCATTGGCAGGCAGGTTCTTTACCACTAGTGCCACCTGGGAAGCCCTTAGACAGCAATGCCTCCACCAAATAAGCCTGCGGGCAAATCACAGGATTAAGTCAGTACCTTACAGTTCTGGAGAATCAGATTGCTGCGATAGCCCCCGTTCCTCTCCCAGCTCTTGTCCTCGACTTCCGCTTCCGTGAGGCCCTCTCTGGCCAAGGTCACTGAGCGCTGGCCAAGAATCACATGAAGAGTTAGGGCTGAGAAGAAGAGGGAAAGATGGAAAAGTGATCGTTTATCTGGTTTAGGTCATAGAGACCCTGAAAGAGGATGTATACATCAAGATGGGATAGGTGCAGCAGAGAGAGCTAACTGTATAAGATGCCATATGCTTTGCAAAACATAGACAAAAATGCTAAGACAAGCATCTTTCTAGAGTTTGGAAATTTCCCACAACAGATTTAGAAAACACATTCAAACACAGTATAACCCTCTATCATTAATAAAATTGAAATATCCAAAAGGATAATTTTCGTGAAAGGCCAACTTCAAGGAAATGTTTGGTAAATATGCATGTCACATGTGCTTCCAACCTGTAATTGCTTGTTTACTTCATGATCTGTTATTAAAATTTGACAGGAGAAGCTGATACAGAGAGTGACGATGATGACGATGATGATGACTGTAAAAAGTCTTCAATGGATGAGGTAGGTTTCTAGGGCTTGCCTTCTGGTCAGAGACTTTCCACCAACTTGCCACTCCAGTCCGCTTGCTCTGAATGTAGTTCCTGGTCACCTTCTGCCATCTAGTGGTAAAAATAGTTTAAAACTGAAAGTGCAAAAATTGATCACTAAACCAAGTACTGTGTTAAGTAAAGTTCTCTCTCAACAACAGTTTTGCTGAGGCTGTCTTTCATCAAATGTAGTATCTTGAGGGTGAACTCAAGATCTTGTGATCTTGAATTGTGATCTCCATCTTCCCACTTCAGTTTTTGAGACAGTTAAATGGATGTCATGGTCCAAAGTCCAGAGAAGACTTGAGTTTTGGAGAAATGTTTGTAAACTTGACATTAATTTCCTCGTGGTGATTTTGACCTTTGTTGGGCTGCCTGGCTTGTAGGATCTTAGATTCCTGACCAGGGATTGAATCCAAGCCCCAACAGTAGAAGCCTGGGGTCTAACCACTGGACCTTCATGGAATTCCCCATTCTTATAATTTTGGAACCACTAGAGATTTCTACTGAATATTTAGGTATATTTAATATTTAGAAGCTCGATATTCCCCAAATAACTCAGAAATATTAATTGAACAGACTCTAGAAGCAAACCAAGGATAAGTCAATTGACACTTTAAAACTTTTACCAGGAGTCCTGTTCAAAAAATTTGTACTGAATCTGCTTTCAAATATATTGAAAAGTATGTCTCAGTAGTTGTACCTTTACAATTTAATTAATAGAGATAAATAACAAATAATAAGCTGTTCTGACATGATGCTCTTCGTCTTATAATTATTTCCTTTAATGTAGTCTAAATTCTTAATTATGTTTCCCCCACTAAATTTCAACTTAATACCCAGAAGAAAAACTATTACAAAGTAGCTTTTCCTGAGAATTATTTCAATTGTGTAAACTTTTTGTCAGTACCTTTTGATCATTTTAAAACTATCTTACTAATTGGATGACCATTTACAATGGATATTCCTGATTAGCATTTAATCTTAATCTTGCTACAGAGGTTTTCAGAAGAAACCTTGTCTCCCTGGTATTCTGCCTTCTAGAAGTGGGAGAAAATGTTAAATCAGCCTACAGAGGTCTGCCCATATCAGTACTGCAGTGTGGGGTTTCTTCTTTATTAAAAGCTTTATCAAAGTGGTATTTATATAATAGCTAATATTAGCTAAAGTAACATGAGGCTTTAATATGCCAGGCACTGTTCTGAGCTCTTTCACATAAATTAACACACTTAATAATCACAAGAACTCTATCTGTTACTGAGACTAATTTTTTCCTGATTTTATAGGTGGGCAAACTGAGGCACAGAGCAGTTACGTAACTTGCCCCAGACTGGCTCTAGAACCTGAGCCCCTGTACTGTTGTGTAGTCGCTAAGTCGTGCCCAACTCTTCGTGGCCCCATGGACTGTAGTCCACCAGGTCCCTCTGTCCATGGAATTTCCCAGGCAAGAATACTGGAGTGGGTTGCCATTTCCTTCTCCAAGGGATCTTCCCAACCCAAGGATCAAACGTGTCTTCTCCCACACTGCAGCCGATTCTTTACCACTGAACCACCAAGGAAGATGCACTGTGCTGCTTGCTTAATAGGTGCCCAGGAGCTGGGAAGGGAGCCGAGCGGAAAGGTTCTAAAGAAAAGCAGTATTTCTTGGTCCACCCCAACCCACTTTCACTGGCGACCCTTTTCAATAACAGTTTTCCATTCATCCAGTGGTCACCTGCATACTCATTTTCGTCTAGTCTGATGACTTCTTTTTTAACTATTTTATTTTATTGATTTATTTGGCTGTGTCAGGTCTCAGTTGTGGCCTGCAGAATCTTGGTTGTGTGAGCGGGAATCTTTCCTGGCAGCGCACAGACTTTCTGGTTGCAATCCAGGAGCTCCAGAGTGAGCGGGCGTCAGTAGTTACGGGGCACGGGCAGTGACCCCCCGGCGTGTATTGTACAATGAATTCTTTTTTTTTTTTTTTCATTTATTTTTATTAGTTGGAGGCTAATTACTTTACAGTATTGTAGTGGGTTTTGTCATACATTGACATGAATCAGCCATGGAGTTACATGTATTTCCCATCCCGATCCCCCCTCCCACCTCTTGATATATATTAACTTCAGACATCACCTGCAGACTCCTTGCTTTGGCAGATGAGACACAGCTTGAGGCTTCTTCAACTTTACTGTGCGTTTGGGTCCCCTTAGTACATTACAGATCCTGGTTCAGGAGGGTTGGGAGGCTGCTCTCTCGCAAGCTTTCCGGCGGTACTGAGGCTGCTGGAACTGGGTGCTCGGGGAGCCACCCGGAGACCTTCCTCCTCCCACCGCTCACCATGTAACGCGAGGTGCTGCTTTTCCTTTCTCCTCTCATCCATTTTCTGTTGGCAGTAATTGTTTTCAGAAAAGGAGTGGTCCTCTTCTGCCCTCATGGGTCATTTGATCGTTGCCCTGGGAAACAGCCCTCACTAACATGATGCTGACTCTGGGAACATTGTTTTTACTCCTGCTTCCAGGGAACCGCAGGGAGCGAGGCCATGGCCACGGAAGAGATGTCTAATCTGGTGAACTACATCCAGCCAGTCAAGTTCGAGTCATTTGAAATTTCAAAAAGTAAGTTTTCCCTGGAGAAAAACCCCTAGTGTAGTATATAGTCAGTATAGTACACCCACAAGAAACTAGACCAAAAAAATATTACCCTTATTAGAACTATTCTATGAAGTATTTAATATATGTGTGTCTTTACTATCTGATTTTTATATATCTAAATAAACGTACATGGTAAGTAGCTTCATCGTGTCCAGCTCTTTGAGACTCTATGGACTATAGCCCACCAGGCTCTTTTGTCCATGGGGTTCTCCAGGCAAGAATACTGGAGTGGGTTGCCATGCCCTTCTCCAGGGGATCTTTCTGACACAGGGATCCAACCAGAGTCTAAGTCTCCTGCTTTGGCAGGCAGGTTCTTTACCACTAGGGCCACCTGGGAAGCCCCAGATATATGTAAATATGTATTTATATGTATTGTATGCATCTATATAACCATATGAGAACATATTCCATGATATTTCCCCAAAATTCTTAATAGACCTACAGGCTATACATGATTATCTAAAAGATACTAGACCAGTGTACAGTTAATTGAGGATTTTACATTGTTTTTCATTCGTGACCACACAGTGCAATTATATAAATGACAGTGTTGAAATAAACTATTTAGCCATCCTTTAAAAGGAAGCAGAGACTTGATTGATCCTGATAAATAGAAATGGAACCAAATCAATTGGCCCACATTTCATTTGTTCAGCCCATGTTTTATATACTTAGGGGAATATATAATTAACTTCACATCACTTGATGTTTTACTTCATCCGACAACCCATCCATACTGGATGCAAGAGAAAGGAGCCCTTGTATCAAAGTGCTTAGTCGTGTCTGACTCTTTTTGCGACCCCATGGACTATAGTCCACCGGGCTCCTCTGTTCATTGGGTTCTCCAGGCAAGAATAGTGAAGTGGCTAGCCATTCCCTTCTCCAGGGATCGAACTGGGGTCTCTTGCGTTGCAGGCAGATTCTTTACTGTCTGACTCACCAGGGAAGCCTGACTTTCAATAAGGTTTAGACATAAAAATTTCAACAGTTTGTTTGATGTTATAATTACTAGTCTTCTTACCACAAGCTGTGAAACATCCTATAAAGTAGTTATTTTTATATTACTATAACTGTCTTTGGCTGTTAAATGTTTGTTTAATTCATGATTCAAAAGCTCCCAGACAAGTAGCCAAACTGGGAAGGAGCTGGTACATTTAGGCCCTTAAGAACCTGATAACAACAGCACCAGCCAAAGATGTGCAAACAAGTACTTTCTCCTTGTATTTTATACCATTTTCTCACTTTTTTCAAAAGAACACTGCACATAGTTTACAAAGAACCTATTAAAGTGACTTAATTTTAATTAACAGCTGTGCTTAAAACAGTCATATGAAAGTAGAATTTTGATGGACCAAAATAAGAGAAACAAGGGTTTCCTTTAGAGTTGATTAAATTGGGGAAGGTGAAGAGGTGGATAAAGGAGGAATGTGGGAATAACTAGGAAGAAAAATGAGGCTTTAATTATGGAAAATGGGCATCAAAGAGGGAACAATGCCTGACGGTAACTCGGTTTAAATCACTGAGCTCCGACTGACAAGTCTTTATATGTAGCAGTGTGATTTCTAGTTGGAAAGAGGTCAGAGAAGCTGTTTGGCTCTTTGCCTTTCTAAACTAAGATAACTTCTTTTGGTTTCTCTCACTCTAATTGGAAGCTTGGCTTTCGCTTTCGAGATGTTGCTCCGTGTCCAAGAATATTGAGACCTTCTAGGACATTCACCTCTGTGGCCCCCGACGTGTAATCTGAAAATGAGGCCATCCGACTGGAAAATGTTCAAGGGTCCTTCTGCTTTAAAATAACAAAATTCTAAGGTCACATTAGTTCTTCCAACCAAAGGGTACCTGCAAGCTTGAGGCGATGACAGTGTGGGTGTAGCCGAGTAGAGGTAGTCAGCATCTGGAGGAAGGTACATGTGGACGTGGTCTGTATTGCTAGTTCTCAGTGATGGCTTCAAGAAACCAATCTGAATGGATTTAGAGCAAAAGGCCCTCTTTTGACAGGTTAGCTTACCTGGCCACACTCTCCACGTCTAAAATTCATCTTCCAACCCTGAGGCCACCATGTCCCTGACTTGCACGACACCTAACCAGGTAGCAAATATTAGAAGACACAACTAAGATTGAAAATTAAAATTAAAACAAAATTAAATATAAAAGTTATTTGAGGGTCTTTGCCCTCGGTTTCACGGGACATTTGTCTACTTCTTATGTGCTATTATTTATAACACTGAATTTTATTTCTCACTTTTTTTGCTTTCGTTTACACAGAAAGAAATAGAAGCTTCGAGATGTCTTCCTTTGTGGAAACCAAAGGTCTTGAGCAACTTACGAAGTCTCCAGTGGAATTTGTAGAGTATCCTTGATTTGACGGATGTGTGCTGAATTGACATTAATGAAGTCTTGTGCTATTGGTTTAATTTTTGTCTTTAATAAGGAAAAGGTGCATGAAATGGCTAAAGTCTGTCACTTGGGAGTGATAAATAGTTTCAGGTTTCTTATGCAATGGTGAGAGGGATAGTCTGGCCCGTGGAAGAGAACTGGCCTTGGAGTAAAGGAAGATTTCAAGGTTACCCTCACACTATCAAGCTCTTAATCCCTTGGCAATTCCAAGTTTTCTCACCTGTAAAACAGAAATGATGATACCAGCTTTGTGGCTTGCTGTTTGGGTTAGTGATCACATATGTAAAATGTGTGTGTGCATTTTATACATACGTAAAATATGATGTGCATAAAGTGTATATTATATATATAATAGAGACACCTTTCTGGTGTCTCACATGCTTACATGTAAAAGACATCCAATCAAAAAACAGTTGGGATGATGATGAGACTATAAATATATATTACTAATTAATATATATAATAAATATATATTACTAATAATATGTAATATATATAATAAATATATATTACTAATAATGGATTTGTTGAGACTCCTGATGACAATTTTTTAATTTTATTCCTGAATTAAAATAAAATGGCACAAACATTTGAATTTTTTTAATAAAATTAATATTAAATGTCCTAGTTATATAAAAGAAAAAAAATCATCTTTAAAGTTCATTAACAATAGGAAAGGAAACAGGTGTTAACTCCATAAACAAAGTGATGATTGACATAATCATTAGTAATCAATAAGTACTAACTACATGGTAGACCTTTGTTAGGTCTTAATGTAATCCTCACAACAGCCCTATGATGTAGGAATCATATATCTTTTATAGATGAAGAAACTGAGGCACAGAAAAGGGAAATAACTTGTCCTGGATCATGCAGCTAACAAGTTTCAGGTTAAATTTCAAACCCTCTTTGGCCTAAGTCCCCTGTCAAACCCAGAACCTGCGCTGACCTCTGCCAAACTTGGTAATGTGTGTGTGTGTGTGTGTGCGTGCGTGCGTGTGTGTGTGTGTGCGCGCGTGCGTGCGTGTGTGCGTGCGCGCGCGCGCGCGCGCGCTCAGTCACTCAGTTATGTCTGACTCTTTGCAATCCCGTGGACTGTAGCCTGTCAGGCTCCTCTGTCCATGGGATGTTCCAGGCAAGAACACTGGAGCAGGTTGCATCTCCTACTGCAGGGGATCTCCCTAACCCAGGGATCTAACCTGTGTTTCTTGCATTTCCTGCATTGGCAAGAGCGTTCTTTAAAGCTTGGTAATAGCAATAGTTAATTGTGTTTTAAAGACATAGCATCATTCAGTAACTAAAAGGTTCTCAGGATGGAAAACTGATGATGGTAGGATTCAAAATATGAGTCAAAATCTTCTGTGCTATATTAACCTTGTTATCAATCATAAAGAGTACCATAGTTTTGGCAAAGAGCATTCCCTGAGAAGGTTAAGAAAATGAGCAGAGAGCATTTCAAAAATAGCTGTACAGTTCATGTTATCTGCTTCTGCCAAGCACAATATCATCCTGTCCCATGATTTGCTACATTCAGATTTCCTTTTATGTCCTTAATCACTAAGCCAGTCCTTAATAATCTCCAAAAAATTGTGTTGACTCAACCATTTTTGCTGCTTCATTAGTTTTTACCCACAAGGCTCTGCAAAGATGATGCTCCATTTGTATTATAAAAGCACATTTATTCTGTTTGTTCAGAAAGCTTTTTACATATTTCACTCACTAGTCCAATGAGATCATCCATCTTTAATTCATTTCCCCCTCAGTGAAAGATGGGAAGCAGCTTCTCAGTTAATATTATTGGTTAATTCTTTTTGTAATTGTATTCACTACTTAACATGATGGTCCAGATATAACAAAATGCAGCTTAGCAGGATATATCCAAAGGGAACACGCGTGGATTCATCCAACTATATGCCTCAGCTCTTCTGGAATGCAGGCTGCCAAATGGTTGCCCTTAATTTCCAAACAGTGGGTAAGTCGCACAGTTAGTATTCATTTCCATCCTATAAAAGCCACATTTCCAAGTGCCTGAAAATCATCCCAAGGAGAAAGACTGCCAGGCTGGATTGAAAAAACAAACAAAACACATTTTCATAAAGAAAATACCATTACCAAAAAAGGCAAATTTTGAATATTGAGGAATTATCTCTGATAGTTTGTAGATGTCTTTATTTTGATTTGTTTTACTTATTTTCAAACAAATTTTTACACTTTTAAAAGTAATACATGTTTATTCTAAAAAATATAAATTCAAAATAAGTATAAAAAAATAATAAAACTTCCAGGAATGTTACCACTGAGAGATTCTCTCAACATTGTTAACTTCTGGCTTTGTGATCTATAAGGTTTTTGGCTATGCATATACATGCTTTTTCACTTAATACCTTGTTAAAATATATATCTTCATATATATTTAAATAGTATATGGAAACATGAATTTTAATAGCTATATATTAAGTACATCTCAGAATTAACTAAAGCACATTTCCTATCACTGAACTTTAGGACATTTTTTTTCTGCTGTAAATAATGCCCTGAGAACAGGCTGAAATATAAATTGTCAAGTTTATCTCCTAATGTTCTTTTGGAAAAGTTCCTAAAATAGAATTAAAAGAAGTGAAAGTTTTAAGAACCTTTGTACAATGCCAAATTGTACATCAAAAATGTGGCATGAGATTTCTTCTCAATCAGCAATGTATGATATGTTTTTCCCTCACATTTGTGATCTTGGTTAAGTATTATTATTAAATAATAGTAATAATTCAGACAACTATCTCCTTGTTCTTTTTCATTTCTTTGAGTGTTGAAGTTGAACCTTGTAAGTTTGTGTTTTTATTTTTGTCGTTGTTAAGTCACTAAGTCTGTGCAACTCTTTGCAACCCCATGGACTGCAGTACCCCAGGCTGTCCTCCGTTCTCCTCACTGTCCACTGTCCTCTGTTATCTCCTGGAGTTTGCTCAAATTCACGTTTGTCCTACACTATCTCCTGGAGTTTGCTCAAATTCAAATTCATCATAGTCAGTGATGCCATCCAACCATCTCCTCCTCTGCTCCCCTTCTCCTCCTGCCTTCAGTCTTTCCCAGCATCGGGGTCTTTTCCATTGAGTTAGCTCCTCTATCAGGTAGCCAAAGTACTGGAGCTTCAGCTTCAGCATCAGTCCTTCCAATTAATATTCAGGACTGATTTCCTTTAGGATGGACTGGTTTGGTGTCCTTGCAGTCCAAAAGACTCTCAATTCTTTGGTGCTCAGCCTTCTTTATGGTCCAATTCTCACATCCATACATGACTACTGGAAAACCATAACTTCGTATGGGACCTTTGTTGGCAAAGTCATGTCTCTGCTTTTTAATATGCTGTCTAGGTTTGTCATAGTTTTCCTTCCAAGGAGCAAGCATCTTTTAATTTCATGGCTGCAGTCACCATCTGTAGTGATTTTGGAGCCCAAGAAAAGCAAATATGTCACTGCTTCCACTTTTTCCCCTTCTATTTGCCATGAAATGAGGGGACAGGATGTCATGATCTTAGTTTTTGAATGTTGAGCTTCAAGCCAGCCTTTTTGGTCTTCTCTTTCACTTTCATCAAGAGGCTCTTTAGTTCTTCACTTTTTGCCAGTAGAGTGGTATCATCTGCATATCGGAAGTTGTTGATATAACTGCTGATATCCCAGCAGTTCTGACTCCAGCTTGTGATTCACCCAGCCTGAGATTTCACATGATGTACTCAGCGTATACTTTAATTAAGCAGGATGACAAGATACAGTTTTGTCATACTTCTTTCCCAAATTTGAACCAGTGAGTTTCTATGACTGGTTCTAACTGTTGCTTCTTGACCTACATACAGGTTTCTCAAGAGATAAGATGGTCTGGTATTGCTGTCTCTTTAAGAATTTCCCACAGTTTGTTGTGATCCACACAAGTCTCAGGCTTCAGCATAGTCCATGAAGCAGAAGTAGATGTTTTTCTGGAATTCCCTTGCTTTCTCTATGATCCAATGAATGTTGACAGTTTGATCTCTGGTTCCTCTGCCTTTTCTAAACTCAGCTGGTACATCTGGAAGTTCTCAGTTCACATACTGCTGAAGCCTAGCCTGAAGGATTTTGACCGTAAACTGACTAGCATGTGAAATGAGCACAATAGTCCGGTAGTTTGAGCATTCTTTGGCATTGCCTTTCTTTGGGATTGGAATGAAACCTGACCTTTTCCAGTCCTCTGGCCACTGCTGAGTTTCCATATTTGCTGACAGATTGAGTCCAGCACTTTTACCGCATCCTTTTTCAGAATTTGAAATAGCTTACCGGGGATGCTTTTACCACCACTAGCTTTGTTCATAGTAATGCTTCCTAAGGCCCACTTGACCTCACACTCTAGGATATCTGGCTCAAGGTGAGTGATCACACTATCATGGTTTTCTGGGTCATTAAGACCTGTTTTGTACAGTTCTGTATATTCTTGGCACCTCTTCTTAATCTCTTCTGATTCTCTTAGGTCCTTACCATTTCTGTCCTTTATTGTGCCCATCCTTGCATGAAATATTTCCTTGATATTTCCAATTTTCTTAGAGAGATCTCTAGTCTTACTCATTCTATTGTTTTCCTCTGCTTCTTTGCGTACTTCATTTAAGAAGGCCTTCTTATCTCTCCTTGCTTGTCTGGAACTATCCTTTCAGTTGGGTTTATCTTTTCCTTTCTCCTTTGTCTTTTGCTTCACTTCTTTCCTCGGCTGTTTGTAAAGCCTGCTAGACAACCACTTTGCCTTCTTGCGCTTCTTTTTCTTTGGGATGGTTTTAGTCACTGCCCCCTATATAGTGTTGGGAACTCCTGTCCATAGTTCTTCAGGCGCTCTGTCTACCAGATCTGATCCCTTAAATCTATTCATCCCCTCCACTGTATAACCATAAGGGATTTGATTTAGGTCATACCTGAATGGTCTCATGGTTTTCCCTACACTTTTAAATTTAAGTCTGAATTTTGCAATAAGGAACTGATGATCTGAGCCCCAGTCAGCTCCAGGTCTTGTTTTTGCTGACTGTATAGAGCTTCTCCATCTTTGGCTGCAAATAATATAATCAATCTCTTTTCTGTATTGACCATCTAGTGATGTCTATGTGTAGAGTCCTCTTGTATTGTTGGAAGAGGGTGTTTGCTATGACCAGTGTATTCTCTTGGCAAAACTCTTTTAGCCTTTGCCCTTTTCCTTTTGTACTCCACAGCCAAACTTGCCTGTTACTCCAGGTATTTCTTGACTTCCTACTTCTGCATTGCAATCCCCTATGATGGAATGATATGATTTTTATTTTTGCATTTCTGCTTTTATTCAGGACTGCTGTCAATTTTTCTGTTTATTTATAACAGTACTTTTTATATAAAAGTCATGTTGTCTTATTTTGTGGAAGAAATGAGATCGGATTGATTAATGTTTTATTTTATGGACTCTTAGTTTACCCTTACAATTACAAGCTCCACATCTGAGAATCAATCTAGGCTTACTTCTATTTCTTTCATAATTTCTTTTTCACATGTAATTTAACCCTTTCATCCACACAGATTTAATTTTCATGTATAATCTTGGTAAGAGATCAGTCTTTTATATGAGAGGTTGCCTTTTTCATTGTTAATTTGGGTCCATTTTTTCAATTAATAAGTCTCCATTAATAAATTTTCACCTTCCTGGAGCCAATAACTTTGTTATTATTATGATGTTTCATAATATGGTTTAATATGTGGAAGAGGAAATTCTCCTTTTCTCTTACTGTTCAGTGTTTCTTTGCTTTGGACTGACTGTTCTAAAATAATATTAACTAGTAGTATTAAGATTGGGCACTTCATCTTGACACTAATGAGAATGTCACATCATGATGCCAATGGGTAGACTCTGGCTGTGACTTTGAGACAGTCTTTTACACACTAAAGGAATCAACACTTGGCCTAAATGACAACACTGGTTTTAGGAATTTACATTGAATATCATTAAATGTCTCTTTGACATCTATTGGGATGATCATATGTTCATTTCTTCTTTGTGAGAAATGTTACAAATTTTATTAGTATATCTCTAATATGTAAGTATCCTTTTGTTCCTCAGAAAAATTCTACTTGCTTAATGTATTTTTTTTAGAAAATATGACTTGACAATTAATTTTTAGGCTTTTGAAGTTAATTTTTTTCAAGCATAATTTTGGTAGTTTATCCAATTTTGGTATCACAGTCATAATAACTTGTAAAATGATAGTTAAAATTCACTTATTTTTCCCTGCTCTAAAAATGATTTGTTACATGAAACTTTGAAATAATTCTACTATCACTTCTTTACTGTCTATCTGAGTAGAGGTGAGTTGTAACTCAGACAATCTGGAACAAATCGATAGCTTCTCAAATTCATTATGACTTTAAAGCTTGTTTGTTTAGCTCTAGCAATTGCAAATAATGTAGACATTTATTTCCTACATTGATCAAGTCTTAGCAAACTTTGACCAGGAATCTTTGTCCATTAGAATCAAGTCAATGAGTGATTAGATATTGGTAGTAAGTAATTAAATAAAAAAATTTTTAAGAAAATCTTTTTCCTATAACTTAAAAAAAGAATTATAGTATCTACTGTTGATTATGTATGAAGAAGTTCATCCTCAAAAACATGGATTGGAGATTTAAACTTTCTGAAGAGCATCTTAGTAAGAATTATCAAAAGGCTTTTCCAATAAACATATTTTCTGACCTAGAAAATTCACTCCTAAGAGCATCATTAATGATGTCTTCAAAGATTTCACCACAACAGTGTGGTAAAATCAAACATTATATATAAATGATAAAAGTTTGGAAGAGACATAGATATGTCCAGAGTGGGGCCTGGTATAGTCTGTGTATTCAGGTATATCTATTCAAAAGTGTTTTATACAGTTGTTAAAATTAAAGCAGATGAATATTTAATGAGATGGACATATTACATACATTTTATATATTCAAATATATGAATATACTTTAAATAGAAAAACAGAATCTACACCAACCTGTTGGCAGTGGTTTACCTCTTCATTTGGAGATGACAGCTCAGTTGTTGTTTTTTTTTTTCTTGTCTGGGTTTCCTAAGTTTCTATAATGATTAAGTCTTTTTTCTTAAAGAGGGAGAAGAAATGTACTGTAATACAATCTTACGTTCTTGCTGCAAATGTAAATACAGTCCCAGTAAGGTTTGTGTCTTTTATACACAGACCTGGCTATGCAGATAAACATGGGGATGTATGAATACAATGGCAAGAGTGGCTACAGGCTGAAGCCGGAGTTCATGAGGAGACCTGACAAGCACTTTGATCCATTCACAGAAGGCATCGTGGATGGCATAGTGGCCAACACTTTATCTGTTAAGGTATGTTCACCCCATCACACAACTGTACCCAGCAAAAGTCTTCAGCAGCACCTATTTTGTGTAAAGTAGTTTAGTCAGTGTTTACTTCCCAGTAAAGTCTTCACTTCCTTTGTATATTTGTTTAATTTAATTTAAAGACTGAATTCATATTAAAAGTTTTCAAAAGCTATATGCACAAGATGCTCCATTTTTTAAAGGGCTAAAAATCAGATCCAAAATCAGCGAAGCAAGTTGCTGAGATTCACCATGGCTAGTCCTTTCTTTTGGTGCAAAGATCCTACAGAGAAATGTACCACGAAATTTGTGTGTGTGTGTGTGTGTGGACACTCAGTCATGTCCACCTCTTTGCAAACCCATGGACTGTAGTCTGCTAGGCTCCTCTGTCTGTGGGTTTCTCCAGGCAAGAATATGGAGAGGGGATTTCCTTCTCCAGGGGATCTTCCCAGCACAGGGATCAAACCCAGATCTCCTGCATTGCAGGTGGATTTTTTACTGTCTGAGCCACCAGGAAAGCCAAAACCACAAAAATTAGTGACTCATATTGGAGAAATCTGGTCTTCCCTCCCACCGTTAGTTTTAGAAAAATAGCCATACTGAACAAAATTAGAGAAAATAAAGGTATTCTCTCAATAAATTATTAAAGATTGAATAAAAGTTCTCCAGTTGCCATAGCATGTCTTTTGAAAATCTCTCAGAGCATTCAGGAATTTATAACACATAGTGAGTAATGATATTAAGGGCTTCCCTGGTGGCTTAAATATAAGAATCATATCATTAAACATACATCTGACCCTCAAAAAATTAATTGCAAATGATTTCTGCAGTCTTTGAAATTTATTTTACAGGAGATACAAGGTATTTTTTTAGCTGTGAGAAAATATTTTTAATACTATAAATGGGAAATCGTTTTTATAAAAAACTTTTTACATGAACCCTATAAGCCATTGTTTGTTGTGTCTAAGTTACATTTACTTTTTAAAAGTTCCATTTCTTTTCTGTTTAACTGGATAATTGCAGCACTAAGAAACCTTTTTAATAAAGCATAAATGCAATTTTCCAGTTGACCCTAAACAAAAGCATATAAAAAACTGTGTAAAAAAAGTACTCTTTATAGTCCATGAGGTTGCAAAGAGATATGACTTAGTGACTGAACAATAACGACAACAATTTCACTAATTTATATCTATTCTAAGCTTGTTGAACCCACTTTTACTTTAAAATTTATGTCATTTGCACCAGAGATTAAAAATAGAGTTGCACTGGAGTGTCTCTCAATGATATCATTTGAAATTATTTCACCCCATATATCTGCCAAGTGGAGTTGGCAGAATTAGAGCTTCAAGATTATATTTAGTTTAGGAAATTGTTTTCAGCAAAGGATGTTTAATGCCTGTCAAGTTTGATTAAGATAAACTCAAGCATCACTCACGGATAAAAAGCTATTTTAGAATTTTTGTCAATTGTAGTTGTAGTCAGGTCAAACTGATAGTAATATTTTATCAAAATAATCTTTTGTCCTTGTTTGCCGATTCATCTCATTTTATATGTTTGCTCTGTTGTTTATTCTTTCTTGAAAATTCTACTGTGACAGTGTAAGTGCTTATAACAATCACATAGAGAAACTGGGGAAAACAGTTGAGTCCCAGACAGGTGTACACTGCTGCCCGAGTCCAAAGTGGAGACACCGCTCTAGAGATGTCAGTGTCCTCTGAATGGACAGGCCATAATGCCTCAGAGACCCTGCAGCAGAATCCTGCCTTCACCATGATGGCTGGAGCCAAAATGCAGCTCACATCAACCCAGGACTGCCTTTGTTTTGATCCCCTGACATAGACTTGATAATGCTGGAATGGACTTCTGAGCTCTGGTGGTGTTCCATGATCCTATTTTACTGATGAGAACATTGAGGCTCAGTGGTATTAATTTAGTTAAGAAGTCTGTTTTAATCAAAATCTTAAGCATATTGTCACTACCCTGGGGGTCCAGTGGTTAAGACTCCACACTGCCAATGCAGGGGGCGCGGGTTCAATCACTGGGTGGGGAACTAAGATCCACATGCTGGGCAGATAAAGATAACAAAAGGAAAACAAAAAATTCAAAACAATATATTAATTAAAAAAAAAAATCTTAAGCACACACCATCTTTGATGCATCTGAATTCCCAGCATGACTCACTTAACTTGGAAGTTTCAAACATGCTATAAAATGTCTGCTAAGTAGTTCTCATGTAGAACCTCAAAGGAAACAAAGAGATTGTTAACTGCAGGTCTCATGCACTCAGGCACAGAGACCATGATTCAGGAGAAATGCATTTTCCCGGGGTAAATGCAAACAGCCTCTTCCTCATAACTTTCTGACTTGTGTGGCATCTCTGGCCACATCAGCGTGCAGCTGCCTTTGGCCTCCCCCGTCTCCATGGCCACCCCCAGGCTGCCATTGTGTCCGTTTCTGGCCCAGCCATCATCTTGGGGATTCTGTCTCCTTTCACTGACTGGAGCTCAGAAAGTGAAGCTTTGTCAATCAGATAACACAAATCACTGAGTCCGTTCCACCAACACTTGCTTTCCACGTTTCCCTCTCTGTTGTTAAAGCAGAAGGGCATCATGTCTGTCTCCACTAACTTTTATAACATCCGAGAACCCCGCAGATTCTGAAAATTATGAACGTGTAGTTTTAAAATCTCATTTAATTCCACAATTATTAGCTTTATAGCTTTATAGCTATATCATTAGCTTTATAGCTAGGCAAAGGATACCACAATCATGCAGATGGTTAACCAGTGTGGTTAGGAGTGATGATAAACTGAGTTTAATAGTTTAAATTTGGTATTTGTTTTTAGTATTTTTACATTATTGTGGCTTTTTATTAAAGTGTAACAACTTTGAGAATTGGAGTAGCATGGTATTATGACTACTCTTTCAAGTTGAATTTTATGAACAAGAAGTTTTCTTTAATGCTAGACTTTCTATTATGCTATGAGTTAAATTTGTACTCTGAAGCAACCTTTTAATTTCATCTACAATCATGCTTCAACATCAGTCCTTCCAATGAATATTCAGGACTGATTTCCTTTAGGATGGACTGGTTGGATCTCTTTGCAGTCCAAGGGACTCGCAAGAGTCTTCTCCAACACCACAGCTCAAAAGCATCAATTCTTCAGCGCTCAGCTTTCTTTATAGTCCAACTCTCACATCCATACATGACTACTGGAAAAACCATCACTTTGAATAGACGGACCTTTGTTGGCAAAGTAATGTCTCTGCTTTTCAATATGCTGTCTAGGTTGATCATAACTTTTCTTCCAAGGAATAAGCGTCTTTTAATTTCATTTAATTTTCACTTTAATTTTCATTTTGGAGCCCCCCAAAATAAAGTCTGCCACTGTTTCCACTGTTTCCCCATCTATTTGCCATGAAGTGATGAAAGCAGATGCCCTGATCTTTGTTTTCTGAATGTTGAGTTTTAAGCCAACTTTTTCACTCTCCTCTTTCACTTTCATCAAGAGGCTCTTTAGTTCCTCTTCACTTTCTGCCATAAGGGTGGTGTCATCTGCATATCTGAGGTTATTGGTATGTCTCCCAGCAGTCTTGATTCCAGGTTGTGCTTCATCCAGCCCAGTGTTTCTCATGATGTACTCTGCATATAAGTTAAATAAGCAGGGTGACAATATACAGCCTTGACGTGCTCCTTTTCCTGTTTGGAACCAGTCTGTTGTTCCATGTCCAGTTCTAACTGTTGCTTCCTGACCTGCATACATATTTCTCAAGAGGCAGGTCAGGTGGTCTGGACTCATGTTGAATGACTGAGGTTGAAGCTAAAATGCCAATACTTTGGCCAGCTGATGTGAAGAGCTGAGTCATTTGAAAAGACCCTGATGCTGGGAAAGATTGAAAGTGGGAAGAGAAGGGGATGACAGAGGATGAGATGGTTGGATGGCATCACTGACTCAATGGATGTGAATTTGAGTAAACTCTGGGAGTTGGTGATGGACAGGGAGGCCTCTCATGCTGCAGTCCATGGGGTCACAAAGAGTCAGACACGACTGAGTGACTGAACTGAACTGAACTGAACAATCATGCTAAAATGAGAATTTTTTTCTCTTATAAAGTTTTTAAGTATTAGAAAAATCTTTATATTCAGTTGGCTCTAAAAATCAATTTTTAACTTTTAATAGATAGTATCTCTGAAATATAAAAGCCATAATCTCATCAAACTTTTCATGGTTGTTCATCCTATACAACTTTGTCTTATTAATTAACTCCTAACCCTGGCATTTTCATTATTCTTCTACCAATTCTTTAACCAGAAAAGAAATAATATTTGTACTGTTGTTTCTGTTTTACTTTGATTATGGCTCAGCATTCCTCATTAGCATTTGTCTCTCCCTAAAGTTTTCTCTTGTATAATTTTTATTCATTTTTTAAGAGTTTGTTTTTTTTTTTTAATTTAAAAAACTTTCTAGATTATTTCAGGTCAGTTTCTGTCTGATAAGAAAGTCGGGACTTATGTGGAAGTGGATATGTTTGGTTTGCCTGTGGACACAAGGAGGAAGGCATTTAAGACCAAAACATCACAAGGAAATGCTGTAAATCCCATCTGGGAAGAAGAACCCATTGTATTCAAAAAGGTCGGTCTTGTGTCCTTCATGTCAGATGTTAATGCATCTTCTAGGTGTTTTATGACTTCCATGTTGGCTCAGAGGGTAAAGCATCTGCCTACAATGCGGGAGATGCGGGGTCAATCCCTGGGTTGGGAAGATCCCCTGGAGAAGGAAATGGCAACCCACTCCAGTATTCTTGCCTGGAGAACCCATGGATGGAGGAGCCAGGTGGGCTACAGTCCATGCGGTCGCAAAGAGTCAGACACAACAGAGCGACTTCACTTTCACTTTCAGGGGTTTTATACTGTAAAACAAATGAAAGGAGGAATTACTTATTATTTCATTTGGGAATTTACACATTAATAATACAATAGCATTTTCAAAACTATCTTGAAAACTACTCAAGATTTCTGTGAATTGCTTGTTTGGATTTTTCATAATTGTGAATCAATTAATTCTGCTGCTAAGTCGCTTCAGTCGTGTCCGACTCTTAGCGACCCCATGGACTGCAGCCCACCAGGCTCCTCCATCCATGAGATTTTCCAGGCAAGAGTACTGGAGTGGGGTGCCATTGCCTTCTCCAATTAATTCTAGGATACCTCATTTGGAAGACCAGAATAACATGTAATTTTAACTCATAGCCTCTCATAATACAAGTGATAAATGATATGTCTTCACTATAATTCGAATGAAGTAGAGTGGTAAATAGGGACTAATATGGTAGCCAAGAGAAAGGAAGTCCATGCTTCCTTTAAAAAGCAGAGCAATTAAACTCCCTAGAATCTCCAACCACTGGCGTTGGTCTTTGTAACTTGTCTGGATTCTATCTGATAGAGTTAATACCTTTTACATTCGACTTGTCTTTCCCTCTGCTTTCACCAAAAAAACATCTTTTTCACACATGGTTTACACAAAAAGGAAGACATTAAGTGCTTTCTATTGAAAGTAGAATGCACTCTTAACATACCCTTTGCTTTTATCTGGCCAAAATATCTACAAAGGCAGTCCTCTGCAAATAGCGTATCTTATCTGTGGTAAAGATCTCTGCACTCCAGCTTTTTTTTTCCTTATGTTAATTGGATCTAGTAGTACTGTCTACTTCATAGCATTCTTATATGAGTATTTCCTAATATACTGAAAACATTTAGAAAATATGTAACCCATTGAAAGTAGTCAATAAATGTTAGTTTTCTTATGTTCCAAAGAAATACATATTTAAGGTATAATTGGCCTCATGGTCTTGACATGTTGATGTAGTATAGCTGCATATGTACCCCAGATGTTTTACACTGAGAGAAAAAAAGTAAGCAATTACTTATGGTTACTTTGGAAATTTACAAATAAGCAATCTCATTTTGAAAGCTATCCTTGAAAGCTACTTTATAATTTTTGCTCCAAAGTACAAAGGTAGTTTGCTTTGAAAATATAATAGTGAATGCTCAAACTGTGATTAAACCATTAACTCACAGTATTTAAACATAGAACTTTTGTCACCTCTGCCTTGAGAATGTTCATGTCAAAAGAAAAGGGTCTATTTGTTGAACAGATTCCTCATTTTGAAAAGGTGATAAAACACAGATGAAGCCATCTCTCTGGTAATCCTTCTTTTTTTGAAAATCTAAATTATAGAGCAGTAACTTAACTTTTTATCCATTTGCTCAGCAGAAACTTCTACTTAGATTTGGAAAAGTAGGGCCTATTTGAATAATACCTTTCTAATTGTTTCTGGAAGTCACTCCTTCTTGTAACCACATATATTCTTAATGTCCTATAGGTGGTTCTTCCTTCTCTAGCCTGTCTGAGGATAGCAGTTTACGAAGAAGGTGGTAAATTTATTGGTCACCGAATCTTGCCAGTACAAGCAATTCGGCCAGGTATGGATAGCACTGTGGGAAACTTTGTATCAAAGTTGTAAAGAAAATCATCACTGCCTTGTAGGATTGTTAAAGAATGATGTAGGAAGCTATTTGTTGCTTTGGTGTTTCGCTCTGTAAAAAGGATTATAAGATTATATATTTAAATCTGGCAATATTATGTTTTTGTGATGTGCTATGACTACCAGGCCAGTCAACTCTTGCCAGATACTACGTGTAACAAACTACCTGAAAATTAAGAGGCTTATGAAATGTGTTTCATCTTCGTGCTCACAGGTCTGTGGAGTAGTAGGGCTTGGGGAGGTTTGGCTCTGCAGCTGTGCTTGAGGCTGTGGGCTTCCCACACCTGCCCACTCAGGGGCTCCAGGTGAAGAAGCAGTTGCATTCGCAGGCATCTCACGGCAGCCCAGTGGGATGCATGCCTGTATCTGCAAGTGCATGCGAAGCCTCTGCTTGTACATGTCACTAACATCCCACTGTCCAAACAGGCTAACCCCCAAGCTGAGAAATCATATACAGGGCACAAATTTGGACTGATAATTGAGTCTATGACACATGGTTTCAAATTCTCTCTTGTGGGGAAAAAGATGGTTGGAAAGAGGGAAAAAAAATCAGAGTCAACATTATCTTCCTGTTTGATGAGAAAAATAATACCCTATCACTCAAGACCACGTGATTAAAATGAGGTAGAAATAATCTGTTGGTCATCCAGAGTCACCTGAAATAAACACTTCGATCGAATAGATGTTTCGCGTTATAAGAAACAGTGATGCACGGTATCATATCACCCCCAGGCTATCACTATATCTGTCTGAGGAACGAGAGGAACCAGCCTCTGATGCTGCCGGCACTCTTTGTCTACATAGAGGTGAAAGACTACGTCCCAGACACGTATGCAGGTAAACCACCTAACTCGAAAGGATATCTCCATCTGGGGTCGTCCATATTTTTGTGACTCAGTGGAAAGAAAACTGGGTTAAACAAAGGCAAGAGAGTGTGACCTCAGAATCACCTCTATGTTGGTATGCATGTTTAAAAGTAAATTCATTAAACCTTTGTGAATAAGTTTTAGTTTAAATCTCAATAAATTATTGAGCATTTTTATCCATTGGTAATATTACTCTTATGAGTTCAGTACTTTCTAACCAATGCTCTCTGATACTACACAGTCTATGTAGGTCTGTGCAATGAATTTGCCTTCAGCCAGTTTTAGAATCCTGACCCTTTCTATGAGCGAAATCTTCAACTATAGAAATTAACTTATGATGATGTCAGCCTGGAATCATACATTTAAATGCTTGTGGTGCCAAGTGACCTGGGTGGGAGACCCTGGGAAGTGGTGGAGACTATGGCAGTCTTGGAGCTTGTGTGCAATCTGCAGACAGCAGCCATAACTCACTCCAGCTAGACAGCATCATGTTCAAATGATACCTATACTGCCAAACATTGGGTTGTTTCAACAGTCTGTAAAGCAGCCTTTTTATATGAATTGTCTCCCCTGTGAATCACCAGTGTGGGCAACAGGACAAATTTGTGGGCCATTGCTGAACTGGATGAAATGCTCAAATAAAACTTAAACATTTGGAGCACTGACACATCCTGAGTTGGAGCTTGTCCAGTTTGACTCAGAGATGACCTTTGAGTTCTCTCTTCCTGAGGTTCAGCCAGTGGACTCTTGTCCATTTCCAAAGTGTTGGCTGGATGGAAAGATGGAAGATGGATGGTGAATCAGTAAATGGATGGACGAGTAGAGAGATGATGAACAAATACAAGGATGGATGGGTGATTGGATGGATGGATGGAGGGATAGATGGATAGATTGATGGATGGTGGATAATCAGTATCTCCAGGACCATCAATCTAAAATGTCTCTTTCCTATCTAGATGTGATTGAAGCTTTGTCAAATCCAATCCGATATGTGAATCTGATGGAGCAGAGAGCTAAACAACTGGCTGCTTTGACACTGGAAGATGAAGAAGAAGTAAAGAAAGAGGTGAGAGGGTTATTCTAGCCTTGTGCATGGCGTGAAACATGACTTCTGAATCTTGTTGCTAGCTTTTCCTACATAGCGTCATCCTCAGGAAAGGAAAAGAGAACACTGGAAAACCACTTTGATGGAATTCAGCCTCATCTTCCAAAACATCTAAAAGATACCCTGAATTTTTCATATTTCATTCTTTGTTGGCATTCTGTGGCCACCACCAGCATCTTCTTTTATGACCACATTGAATAGCAGACATCTGGCTGTTTCAGGGTAAATTTTCTAGATCATTTCATGTTGATTAAAGGTGAATAAAACATGTAGAAAAGAAGATGATCATCAAGTCATTTGTTGTTTTCTTTTGTCTTTAAAGTACAGGGTTTTCAAAGTGCTTTTGTGATTTCTTACATTACACAAGGTACTTAACACAGTACCTGTTGTGTAGCGTAGGCCAGAAAGTGGCTACTATTATTAGTGTATATTTATGTACTACAATACACATTCCCAAAATAATTGGTGTATTATTCTAAATTAGATGTCACAATGCAAAGAATAATTAAGAAAGGGTCTAGAAATATTAGAAGTGAAGCTTAAAAATATGAAGCTTCCTCAAAATCCTGGTGAATTTGCCTTGTCATCTGATTGATTTAGTGATTAATCAACAAGTTGAATAAAATCTTTGACATGTGTTTAAAAAAAAATGAAGTTTCCATGTAGACTGAAATAGAATTTCATGATTATTGGGGATGATATAAACATTACAAATAGTGATAAAAAAAATAGCTATTTTCATACTTCATTTGAATATTCAGAGGATAGATTCAGGAAAACAGATGAGAAAATTGGAGAATAATTAGTATAGAAAAAAAAACCTTGAAAATTGTATGGGTGACTTTAATAGCAAGTCCACTCAAGTTGACATTATTAAGTTATCTTTTTCTTATTCCAAAAGAATAAAGAAACCTAGGCTTATCAAAGAAAAATTTTTAAATGAAAATGAGAAAAGAAAATCCCAAATACATCACCTTTAATCCAAACACCCAAGTCACACAGAGATAACACTGTACATGCATGCGTGCATGTGTGCTAAATCACTTCAGTCATGTCTGAGTCTATGCGACCGTATGGACTGTAGACCTGCCAGGTTCCTCTGTCCGTGAGATTCTCCAGACACGACTACTGGAGTGGGTAGCCATTTCCTCCTTTTAGGGATCTTCCCGACCCAGGGATTGAACCCACGTCTCTTATGTCTCTTGCATTGGCAGGTGAGTTCTTTACCACCAGTGGCACCTGGGACACCCAACACTCTACATATGGGATATAGTCTTTTTATGCACAATTAGTACTTTTTCATAAAATGGGATAATATTCACAATCTGTGTTTTAACCTTTTATTTTCACTTAATGCAAACAGTTCCATGTCATAAAATATTCTATGAGATGACTTTTAATAACTTTGTAATCTTCTGTTACATAGCTGCACATTATCTTTCTAATCTCTATTATTGGATATTTTGAATACTTCAGTATTTTAAATAGATCATCAGTAAACATCATATAAGTATGTTTTTGAGTACATTTATGACTATTTCCTTGTTTTTTGTATAGAATTTTAGAAATTTGTGATCTAAGGTGTTGAGTTAATTGAACGTGAGAGAAGATGAAATGAAAAAAAGAAAAATATGGTTTTCCCTGGTAGTCCAGTGGTTGAGAATCTGCCTTGCTATGCAGGGGACACAGGTTTTATCTCTGGTCAGAAAACTAAGATCCCACATGTCTGAGGAGCAATTAAGCCTGTGTGCCACAACTAGAGAGTCCATACGCTGCAGTGAAAGATCTTGCATGCCACAATGAAGATCCTGCATGTCAAATAAATATTCTTTAAAAAAAGAAAAATATCTAATGCCAAAGTGAAATTTTTCAGCCTCTTATTTACACTGCAACATCATATCCTATAGAACCAATAAATATATCGTCCTGTTTGATGAAATTTAAAGTTAGCCTGGAAAGTTTCATAAATACTATTTTTCTTTGTATGCAGAAAATGGAGTTACAGGGAAATCTTACACCCCTGGAAAAGTACAGCTAACAGTAGACATGAATTACTCCCAACGTTGTGTCTTTGGCACCTGTGCCTACCATGTCTCTTTTTCACATGTTAAAGACCACTGAGCTTTTGTTTGTCTGTGACGCTTTTCCTTGTTTACCTGTGGCCAGGTCATGTTGCTGTGCTGTGCTGAGTCGCTCAGTTGTGTCCAGCTCTTCGCAACCCCCTGGACTGTAGCCTGCCCAGCTCCTCTGGGCGTAGGGATTCCCCAGGCAAGAATACTGCAGTAGTTTGTTAGGCCCTCCTCCAGGGCATCTTCCCAACCCAGGGATCAAACCCAGGTCTCCCGCTTTGCAGGTGGATTCTCTACTGCCTGAGCCACCAGGGAAGCCCAAGAATACTGGAGTGGGTTGCCTATCCCTTTTCCAGGGATCTTCATGATCCAGGAATCGAACCAGCCTCTCTTGTTTTGCAGGCAGATTCTTTACCAGCTGAGCTACCAGGAAAGCCCAATTCCTGTTGATGTATGGCAAAAACCATCACAATATTGTAAAGTAATTATCCCAGAATTAAAATAAATGAATGAATGAATTTTAAAAAGAACTGAAAAAAAAAAAAAAACACCACTTCGGCCTACTGCTTGAATTTGATCTGTTAGTCTGAGCACTCACTGCTTGGCTGGTCCAGAGGGCACAGAGAGAGCAAGCATGTCATCCATGCTCTAAGCAGATTTTGCTGGTACCAGCCCAGAGTTCCTTTTCCGGGCTGCTGCAGGGTGGGCTGCAAACAGCTCACAACCACATACTTCTCCAGAGGACTGGCCTAGGCTGATAGGAACTGCCTTGCTTGGGGATGTCTAGCAGATTCTTCTTTCAAGGAGGTGACTGTGTCCTGCAACTGTCAGATACAGAATAACAGCCCAGGTCTCTCGCTTCTGGGTGGGCACCTTCAATGCTGCAATTCAAGCTCCCATGCCCCATCCCACCCCCCAGGCTAAAGATCAGGCTGAGGCCAGACTCCAGCTGAAACCACTCTAGGTTTATCTTGTTTCCCTGTCTTAGCCTGTTTTCCTCACGTCCCGACAGTTCTGAGAACATCCTCTCAATTTATCATGCAGACAAGAATCCCAAGTTCAATTCTGCTAATAAGGAATCCCACAATGCTAAATAGCTGCTGTTTTAGAATTAAAGATTGAATGCCCTTTCTGTTTGTTTGTTTGTTTGGGAACTAGAATTTAAATGTTTGACAATAGTTACATCTTTAATTTCAGTGTTTCTTCAAAGATAATAGTGTTTTTTTTTCTTTGTAATGGCCTTTGAAAAGATTAAGACTAGAGATTTCAGTGAATTTCTCCTTTCGTTCATATAAACACCAATATGAAATTAAAGGCTCTCCTTAGATATCAAAGGGTTTCCAAGCTCTGAAACTCTTTTCTACTGATTTTAACTTAATAACATATTTCATAAAATATAATTCATGGTAAAGATAATCTATGGAGATACAATTAGATTACTATTAAGCCTTCTCTAATTAGAAAACAAGAATCTCATTAATCAACTGGATGCAATTTATTTTCTGAAAAAGATAGGTGTTCAAAGAAAGCATTTTCAGATAAAATTATGTTTTGCTACTATTTCAAAACAATACTTTCTGTATCATCAACTTGTACCTAGATGTTGGCCATGTTCTCCAAGGTTAAGTAAGCTCTGACTTGAAGAGATTTCAAGACACCACCAATTTCAGCTTATATAATATAGCAATAGAGGTAAAAGCCTTGTAATGAAACAGAGACCGTTTCTCTAATGAGTTTCTCCACTTTGCGGAGTAGGAGACCTAAGGCCTTTGAGACTGCAGATCTTTTACATCACTGTCCTTTCAAAGCACCAGATATCACATATCAAAAAGCTATTTGGATTCCACATATATGTGATATCATGTGATATTTGTTTTTCTCTGTCTTCTTTAACTAAAAAGTGATACAAGTGAACTTATTCACAAAATAGAAATAGACCCACAGACGTAGAAAACAAACTTAGGGTCACCAAAGGGGACGGGAGGAGGGACAGATCAGGAGTTTGGGGTCAACAGACACACACGGCTGCATAGAGTGGGTGAGCAGCCCCAGAGCGCACAGGACTGTGACAGCCCGCAGTGGGAAAATCTGAAATATATATATGTGTGTATATAACTGAATACTTTAAACCTGAAACCAACACAACATTGTAAACCAACTATACTTTAATTCTTTGAAAAAATAAAAGCTATTTGTGGAGAATGTATGATATGATCAATCATATCATAATGGATATGAAAATACAGAAGTAGAATTTTAGGTCAACATTACTTTTGCTTCTCCTCTAAAATGATGGTCATAAGGATTTTCAGTAAATGTGTAATGTTGGTTACACTCAAATAATATTTGAACATTTTCAGTTTTAGAAATAAGTTTAGAAGCATTGAATCACATAAATTTCACATTGAATCGCATAAATTTTACATGGTCCTGTAGAGAAAATACATTTATTTTTTCCTCTGAAATGTCTAAACCCTTAACTGACCTCATTTCTAAAGCTCAAGAAGAAAAATTATTTGCCCTTACCATGTAATGCTGGGAGAAAAATGGCATTTCACACCTTTGAACACCAGCATGCCCTTTATCTTGTCTTGTAATAATGTAAGTTTGTTTGAATGAGGCCACTGAAAAGAAGTAACTATGGTTTTCTCAAAAGAAAATTCTATCTAGGACATGGCAGACACTGGAGACACTATTTTAGCAGCAAAGACTTTTTTAGTATAATCCTTTTAACTTGGTAGTTATAAAGGTCATTTCTATTTGAAAATGAAAGACATCATTGAACTACAAAATATTCCCAGAATTGTAATAGTCTAATAAATTATCTTCATCAGTAATTGGCAAACCAAAAAAGTAGGAAATTTAAAAATTCCCCCATGCTTTGAACAATAGACCTTTGTTTCAGACCATGTGAAAAAAATATAGATATATATATATTTACACGTGGAGAAGGAAACGGCAACCCACTCCAGTATACTTGCCTAGAGAAGCCTGTGGACAGAGGAGCCTGGTGGGCTGCCGTCTATGGGGTCACACAGGATCAGACGCAACTGAAGCGATGTAGCATTAGCATAGTTACATAAGGAAATGGCAACCCACTCCAGTATTCTTGCCTAGAGAAGCCTGTGGACAGAGGATCCTGGTAGGCTGCAGTCCATGGGGTCACAAAGAGTGGGACACGACTGAGCGACTTCACTCACTCACTCACTCACTCATACATATATAATTCCAGTATATAATTGGAAATTAAGGAATAATAGATTTGAGTTGCTGAATTTATTTTGTCTCTTTTAAAGTGATAAATCGGGATCGTGGGTTAGTAAAGTCGAAGAAAGTTCCTAATTTGAATCATTACTAAGGCTTTATAATATTTTTAGTTACTTCTCTAAATAAAATGGTGTATAAAAATTGTAAAACATAATAAAGAAACAAAAAGGCCTCTCAGTAATCTTGCAGATCAGGTTAACATTGTTGGTGGTCATCATTCTAGCATGTTTTCTATGAATGTGTAGTATTCCTTTACAAAAGTTCTTAATTAAAAATAAATTTTCCACAGCTCTATTAATTTAATTGGTTATTAGAGATTACCAATGGGCTATCAGTAGCACTTTTATTTTCTATTTTTCAAAATTAACCTCTAAAGATAATAAAGTAAATATCCAGTGGCTTGACTGCAAAATAGTACATGATATTCCAATTGCAATATTTGAACATGACTTCTTTTTAGCACATCAAGGAGTGAAGAAATATTTTACTGAGTGTTTACTGTGAACTTGGCACCATTCTGAGCCTTTTCATGTATTAACACATGTTAAGTCCTCAAATGTCCATATTTCGTAACGATTATTATTATTCCCATTTAACAGATGAAGAAACTGAGGCACTGAGCGATTCTATTCCTTGCCCAGCGCCACACAAATACTAAGGAGCAGAACTGAGATTGAAATCCAAGCAGTCTGGCCCCAGAACTCATGTTCTACATCACCACTGCTGGAAGTTTAATGTACAGGCCAGGGTCATGACAACATGCTGACCCTGACTCAGTCTGTCTGGGCTAGGACATGAGCCTCGGCATCTCTGACAAGCCCCCGCTGATGGGATAGTATCGTTGCATGCCTCACACCTTGAGTAGCAAAGGTCAACACTACACCACATCGCACAACCTCAGTAACAAAACTGTAGTTTTCTACTGACCTTTAATAAGGACTAGCCCTTATTCGTCTTTCTGGCCCCTTAGCAGGCCACCTGGAACACTGAGCACAGAATGTAAGACATTTACCTTAAATAGTGATACTTTCAACTCAGTTTTCTGTTGAATCAAATGTCAAGATTTCTTCCTTTAAATCACTGGATATTATTAGCACTTAACTCTTCAAAGAGCTAGGTTTATATATGTGGGATCTGTTAGATTAATTTATACACTGTCTGCTAGCCCTCTATCCTTGTGTGCATGATACAGGTGAAGTGTGTGAGTGGTCTTCACCTCCTTTTAAAAAATGTTGAGAGAGAAAGCTATTTGCTAATACTCAAATTTCAGTTATTCCAAGAAGCCTACTTTTTTAGTTTTCTGACCCATGCTCTTATAAGTGAGCTGAAATTTATCTAAAATCATTTATTTCTTAGTTCTGTGTGTGGCACAGTGGCCATCTTCAATGGGTTTAATTATTCAAGATGAAAAATATCCTATGGTCTGGTGTGAATTTCAGCAGTAAAATAATCCAATAGCAAAAAGTCCAAGGTGGTGCTCTCAAAAAGTTATAGTGTTTAAACTCAATAAGGCATTGGATGTCATTTAAATTTTCCAAGATGGGAGCTTGACACTTTATCCACTATTTAAGAATCTGGCACTAATTTTAAAAAATGACAGTTTTTCACTCTGCTTTAGAGCAAGACTTCTCAAATTTTAACCTGCATACAGATCTTGCTATCGTGCAAATTCAGATTTAATAGGTCTGGGGCAGGGCACAAAATTATGCATTTCTAACAAGCTTCTGGGTGATGCCGGTGCTGTTGTGGACCATACTTAGAGTAGCAGAGCTCTCAGACTTTAGTATTACTGTGAACCAGGATCACCTGGATGGCTCCTAGAAACACAGATTCTGGCCCGCCCCCAGAGTTTCTGGTTCAGCAGATCTGGGATGGACCAAGAACTGGCATTCTGACAAGTTTGCAGCGATGCTAATGCTGCCGGTCCAGGGACCACACATTGAGAACCATTGTCTTGGAGCCCTACATCTCTCTCTCAAGCACGCGGCTCTCCACACATGGAATCAAAATGAAATTACAAAGTCAAGAATTCTGTGCATTCTCAACTGTCGTCTGGAAACCAGGAAGGGTGACAAGAGAAACTCTTCCTGGGGAATTGTCCAGAATCTGTTCTTTTTTTTTTTTTAATTGGAGGATAATTATTTCACAAAGCTTTGTTGGCTTCTGCCATACAACAAAATGAATCAGCCACAAGCATACCCATGTCTCCCTTCCATGCACCCCATCCCACCCTCTATGTCATCACAGAGCCAGAATATGTTCTGTGAGTGACAGGCCATAGTCATTGCCAAATGATTTGGCTTAATTAACATGAAAGACACAAAAAAATGAATGTGAAGGGTGGTTGGTCCACAACCTTTAAAGGAGAAATCCATGATTTCTGCCTGACTCAAAGAGTTTGTTTCTGCTGATTTCTCTGGAGACTATATCAAAATATTTCCAATAAATTAAATTTGGTAAAAATTTATGCAACACAAAATACTCAGCAGAGCTACGTCCTGTCACCATTTAATCTCCTTCTAAATAAATTATTGCAACTATGAATTAAATGCAGATTCTCTAACCACGGACAACAGGAAGAGCAGCATCTTCATATTTTTCACCCATTGATTCATTTATTCAAAAAATATCTTTTTATCATAACATTTAAGTGGTTCTTTAATTTCAGGACTATGTCACTAATACTTCATTTATTGATTATGCATGAGGAGGAAACAAACTGAATTTCTTCATGCATTCATTTTAATAAAAGTTGGTTTTTTTTAACACACTGTGTCAGTTTCCATACAGGGCAATATAGGGATTAATGATTAGAAAAATCAGATGCTTTATAGTCCTTACAGTCTGGAGAAAGAAACTGACTTTAATTAAAATTCACACATATGCATGTAACTTGCAGCTGTCACTAAGGCTTCAACAAAGAGATACCTCGTGAATGCTGATGATTTCTTTGTATGATGGTGACACATATGATGACAAAAACTGAAGTCAACAAATGAGTTTACTCAGCTTCTTAAAGCTGTCTTTTGCTTCTAACTCACTCTGATGAGCTCTTAAAAAGGTAGAGGCTTTATCATAATGTATTATAAAAATTTTCAAACATGCACTAATGTTGAAAGAATTATACAAAGAGCACCCATATATCAATCACCTAGATTACCCAATTCCAATTTTGATGCATTTTCTTTATCACATATATATCCATCTATATGTGGATATATAGATCACATATATAACCCCTCTATCCTTTCATTATTCCATCTGATTTTTGATGCATTTAAAAGTAGGCTGCAAATATTAGCATACATCATCCCTCGGTGCTTTAGAACACATACATTAGGATACAGGTTTTAGAAATGTTGTGAATTTTTAGAAATGTGGGGCAGATACATAATCTAATTTCACTGAGGTAATATACATTTAAGGTACCAATTGTACAGGTGTTTAAGAAAGCTCTTTGTTAAGGGAAAGGCGGGTTTTGATGTAGCCACTTCCACTGCCTGAATTAATCCTGAGTGGACTAGATCTCTGCATGGTGAAATTATGAACCTTGCCTCAATATTCTGGAGACACTGATGACTTTGCCCTTGCCCTCATCCATCTAGCATCTGAGTGAAGATAGTATTATCCTAACAACAACATGGAAGGCACTGTATTTTTAAAAAAAGTTTTAATTAATTGATTTATTTTAATTGGAGACTAATTACTTTTGTATTTTTAGATGACTCAGGCAGAACACCAACACCACCAATAGCCCAGTCACACATCTGGTATTTGGAAAGCCTTTTACTTTACCATATGAACCTCCCCAGTAAATTCCCTAAATCCTAGTTCTCCATTGCTTCATCATCAGACCCAATTTTAATGCCTGGGACTGAAGTCTTTTTAGCTAGCATTCCACGTAGCCTTTCCTCCTTCTCTAAAACTTGTGAAAATGGTCTTTCTAGTTATATTTTTTACTGATCCATTTATGTTCTATTTTAAGGTTTTTCTGTTAATATTGAAAATAGGAAGGATATAAATATTTTTTTATAAAATCTTGGCTTTAAAAACATCTACTATTTCATGTTTTGAAAGAAAAATAGTGTAATGCTTCCATTTGGCCACTGGAGAGTAGTGAACTATTTCTGCTGTAACTCATTTTTCTCTACTCACCTAAGCAAAATTTAGTGCAAGTGAAATAAACTTCTGAAACTTCTTTCCTTGAAAATTTGTTTAATTGGATCCCAAGAGTCTTGCCATTAAATTGAGAAAATATTTCTACTTCTTTTGTTTCTATTGTAATTTCCAGTGCAATGAGAAAGGATTGCAGGCTTATTTTATTCTAATTCATGAAAAAGAATATTTGGACTGGGGAGAAGTAAAGTCACAAGTATTGCCTTCCAGTTACGCTTGTGAGTGGGGCAAGGGATCTGGTTTTTGCATTTCATCTCATGTGAATTATTCAACCTTTCAATGATATTAGAAATTATAGTATTGTATTGGCCCTCCCCCACAATTCTTGTGTTTAGCTGCTTTATTTAACTCATTTTTGATACATGAATGCTTTTTTAGTGCAACACAGTAAGCTCTTTGAGAATAATGTTTACATTTGTGCATCTCTGTATCTCATCAGTAAAGTAAGTGGTTTACTATTGTGGTTGCTTAAGTTGCTCTTATCAGGAATAGAAGGTGAACTAATGTGAACTAACTAGAAAAACCTAGACTTTAGACTGTAACATATATTCAAATGTTAATGTCCCTGTTAACAGTGTGGCTTCCAGAAAGTTACTAATGACTTTTAACAAAGTCTTTAGTAAAGACACTTACTGATGCCCCTGATGGTTTGAGCAAGCTCTGGGAGATGGTGAAGGACAGGGAAGCCTGCGTGCTTCAGCCCATGGGATCGCAGAGTTGGACACGACTGAGCGACTGAACAACTAAATCTCTGCCTTCTGATGGAGTTGAGTGACTGCCTTCCCTGCTGGCTGAGATGAAGCTGGCGTGTGTGACAGTGTCTGGCACATGGCGATCTCCAGTCGCTTCTGTGGTCAGTCTTCATCAGGGAGATGCCAATTCAAATCTGTATATACTGCCCTTCGTTAGCAACATATCTTAAGCATCAGTCTGATGGATATGCCACTGTAAGCTCTCATTAAGCTTGTAATCAGTGTCCAGGAACTCCTAAGAGTCTCTGACGAGGGTCAGCCTACACAAGGGTAGTCCTTGTGTATTACCGAGTCCTCCGCGTTCACGTGCGGCCCTCCTTTGCTGGCCCGGGTGAGGAAAGGGGGCGGGGACCGCAGGCAGGCGGCCCCGCCCACTCGGTTTCCGGCCGGCGGGCGGGCGCACCGCTGACCCCGACAGAGCTCTCTCCTCTGAGCGCAGGCCCAGGTGCGCAGCTTCTGGGCCAAATGCGCTCTGAGGATCAGTTTTGTTCGGCTTCTCAGTGGTTCTAAAATGGGAGCCACCTGACAAAAATGCAGTTTTCCAACTTTCCTGGAAGCCCGGGCTGAAACGCAGTCGCCGCTCTCAGCGGCTTCTTCTCCAAGTCTGGGCACAGCCTCGCTTCGCCCTGTGGCAGTCCATCTCGTCTGGTTTGCTCTTTTCCATCATTTCTATCAGCTGCTTGTTACAGTGCGAGGGGCCCCACGTGGCCCTGGGATTATGGATGCGATGCAGCCTGCCCTACCTCGAGCAGCACCCTCGCACCAAGCATTTATCCAGAGCTGGCCCCAAATCCAGCTCCAGGCTTTGACGATCTCTTGATCCTCATCTGTAACTACAAAATTTTTGCCAGTTGTATTTCTTCAACGTTAATCTGCTTTAAAAAAAAATCTGTTTATTTTTCAGCTGTGCTGGGTCTTCGTGGCAGCACATGGGCTTTCTCTAGTTGCAGGGGATGGGGGCTTCCTTCGTTGTACTGTGTCTGCGACCCACTGGGGGGGGGCTTCCCCAGAGCACCGCCTCCTGGGCGCGTGGGCTCAGCAGCTGGGGTGCACAGGCTTAATTGCTCCAAGGAATATGAAATCTCCCTAAATCAGGGATCCAACCAGTGTCCCTTCCATTGCAAGGTGAATTCTTAAGGGAAAGACAACATGTATCTGCTTTTTAAAAAATGTCTTTGAATTCATACATTATATCAATTTCTGGAATGTTTTATACACCCTTGATAAGCAGAGGTTTCTATTTCCTGCATCTCAACTAGAGTTAATGATTGAACTTGATTTCCCAAGGGCGCACATCTCCATGGAATACCTGCAAACTGGATACAGGTGAAATAACCTTCTGCATTCATTTTGAATATGCCTCCAGCCTGAGTGCCCCTGACACTCCTCCTAACTGCCAAAAAGAAACCACACATGATTGCCTTCATGGAAACTGACTTTCCACCACCTCCATTCTTTGCTCCATCAAAATTTCCTCTTCCCTCTCCTCCTCCAGATGGCTAGTATCAGCCAGCTGTCATACTGGGAAGAATCTGGTTTATTCCCCATGTGGTTCCAGAAACCTGCCTAGATATAAATGGGTTCCAGATTGCCCATGGAACAGAGCACCTTCAGTCCCTACTTCCCAGGCAGCTGAGTCTAGGAGACCCCCTACAACTGGGAGGCAGAAAAGTTTACCCTCACAGTATTCAAGCCAGAGGACAAAGCTGGGGGTAACTTTGCTGATGACCCAGTCCTCTTTCCAACACTCCCTTTACTTCAGCTCCCTTCTGTGCAATGTAAATACACTTTCTTCAGGAATTTTGTGGTCAAACGTCTATGATAGCTTATTCTTCTCAAGTGTCTCCTGCAAACCCAATACCTACAGAACTGAGGCAGGTAAATGAGTAAGATGGAAGTGTGCTAAAGGGGCAGAAACCCCTCTGTTCTCTCTCAGAGTGAGAATGCAGGCCCAGCGGTGCCCTATATGATTTTTCAAGTGAAGTAAGAAATCCATTTTATTAAGGTAAAATCTCCTTCATTTTAAAATCTGGCAACACTTAAGTGAGCATTTCCATGCACTCTATTTGAACCATAAGCCTTCAGGTTGCAGTCTCTTGCTGAACAAAAAATATGCAATCCCCTCCTGGGCATCGTGCTTCCAAGGAGAATTTTCCTGTTGGATATGACTGAATAACACAAACACAGCAGAACCTCCCTGTTTGGAGCAGCTGTCTTTCAGAAGCTAGAGTTCTGTGTCATGAGTTCCAAGGCCTGGGTTCTTGCCTCCCCGCCCAGCACCACCACTGACCCCAGCCCATCTCCTGCATCTCAGTGTCGCAGCTCTGAGCAGAGCAGGCTGTGGTAGGTAAACGGGGGTTGTTTGCTGAATTAGAATAAGTTTGCCATCCATCACCAAAAGCAGTGGTGGAACATGTGTTTTAAAGATGCTTTGGGGGACAGATTAAAAGCCACTTGTATGGCAAAAACCACTACGATATTGTAAAGTAATTAGCCTCCAATTAAAACAAATTTTAAAAAAGCCACTTGTGACAATGAGAGTAATTATTTTCATTCTCATATTACATTTTCTAAAAATGCTATTGTAAGACAACCTGCTTTCTGTAATTACATGACAAAATGTCACAACACTGGGCTCCAAATGACTTCTGGCCATTTCCTAATATATATTTTTAATGATACTACAAAATAGAGCATTGGGGTAGCCTCATCATCAGGAAAATCTGCCCTGAACTCAGAAGGTAATTCTGAGAAAAGAATTGCAGAACCCCAGAAAGCACCAAGATGGTATATAATCATGGAGGCAACTGTTTTTATAAAGATGAACATTTATTCATCAAACATTAAATGTTTGCATAGCGCATAGCAGACATGCTGCTGTAGGGAATGGAGTAAAGATTTCACAGGTGTTAAGGTATTTGTTACTATTATTCACTGGTAGTGTTATACAAGCTTAAATGTCTTGTCTGTTTAACATGCACATATTTTGTCTGTGCCGGGAATTATTCTAAGCACTTTATAAATAGTAACTTATTTGATTCTCTAAGCAATGTTACCATGTAGATAGTATTATGATCCCCAGTACATATGGAGTTGGCCAAAAAGTTTGTTTGAGTTTTTTGTGTTTCAAAAAATGCAAATGAACTTTTTGGCCAGTCCAATACATATCCTCATCAATAAAGATGATAAAAGTGAGCGGCAGACAATTAAGTGACTTGCTCAATATCACACCATTAATAAGTGGCAGGGCCTTATAACCCAGATAAGTCTGACTCTAAAATCTATGCTTATAAGCACTGTCAATTGGCTACCGCTGCGTAACAAATAGTCCTCCAATTTAGTGGCTTACAACACCAACTGCTTATTATTGTTCATGAGTCATTTAGTTAGCTGAGCAGTTCTGTTGATCTGGACTAAGCTCATCTGAGCTAGACTCACTTAAGTTTCCATGGTCAGCATGGGGCTGCCTGGTCCAGGATGTCCTTGCCTATTTGACTCAGCTTGCCTCCACGTGGATTCTCATGCTCCATGGCTATAGAAAGGGTCTGAGAAAGAGAAGAAACATTTGCACATGGCTTTTCAATCCATTGCTGACATTAAGTTTGCTACTCTTTCATTTGACCAAAGCAAATCTCATGCTCAATTCCACTGTCAGTATGGGAGGACACACTCAAGGGCCAGGAACAGCAGAAGGCGTAGATATTGGGCCTTTAATACAATTAACCTACCACAATCATGGTTCAATACCATGCTGTTTTTACCCTGCTCTCCACATAGTTTCAGATGTGATATTTCAGAGTCCAAATGAGTTGTGGATATGGTATCAATTGTAACTTTGTGGGTTTCAGAAGGTAACAAAAGAACAGTAAGAAGTGTGGAAAACAAAAGGATGTCTATGATTTTAGGCTGATCCTGGGGAAACACCGTCAGAAGCTCCGAGTGAAGCCAGGCCAACTCCAGCAGAAAACGGGGTGAATCACACGACGTCCCTGACACCCAAACCACCCTCCCAGGCTCTCCACAGCCAACCAGCTCCAGGTAAACATTCCGAGGAAAGAGCTGTCCTACGTAACCAGCAGTCTCTAGTGCATCCACACCAAAAGGGGCAGCATGACTGAGTTAGCATCACCAGACAAGGGGGATACATGGACTAGGAGGCAGTCCAGAAATGTTTGCTGAGGATGAATGACAGAAGGGAGGGAGGACTCGTAAGGCCTTCTTATGAGACTTGTAAGTGCTGGCTCTGCTGATAACTTGTGAAACCAAAACAAAGTATCACCCAGCTTCCGCATGTCTTTATTTAGTGATGGATTTTGGTCCATCTGCTGGCAGGGTGTGTGAGGGGCTCTTCAAACACCTTATACTTTATGCTTTAGAAGTACATTATTAGTTCTACTTCACTAAGTTAAGTCTCTACCAAGAATTCCTTCCCGTCTTTCTCCAACTCACTTTTCACTAATTTTAAGTGCCAACCACGTGCTGAGCATGCTCAGCCCTTCCCACGGATTATCTCATTTCACTCTCAGACCAAGCCTCTGAGGGCTGATTCCACCATCATCCCCGTAGTACAGATGAATAAACTGCAGTTTTAAATTGCAGAAATAAGTTACTTCTCGAAGGCCACGTTGCTAATGTAGAGTGAAGGCAAGACTGACACCATTCTCCATGATCCTAAAATTCTTCCCTTTAGCTTCTCTGCTCCTACTGAGGCTACTTAAGAAAGGAGATTCTTGAGATTAAGAATATTAAGGAGTGGCTTACGTATAAACAAGAAGTGATATTTTCAAATGAAGATTTTATGTGCCAAGTACAAACATTCTCTGTGTCTCTAGGATATGAATAAGTCATTTAAATAGCGAATAACTTTGTGCTTTTGAGAGTAAGAGAAAACTTAGCATTTCAGCATTTGATTTTTTTTAACTGGGTGTTTTAGAATCATTTGACTTACAGAATCATTTTTAAAATAACACAGAATACATTACCAAAATGGACTCCTCTTCTCTGGTGGTAACATCTGTCAGAGTCAGACCAGGAAATTAAAATTGGCACAATGCCTTGAATTAAACCATAGACTTTGAACTTCACCTGCCTTCCACTTAAGTCTTTATTGTTCCAGGTTCCAACTCAGGACCCCACACTGTATTAATTGGCATGTGTCCTTAGCCTCTTTGAATCTGCAGCAGTCCCTCAGTCTGTTCATTTTTCCACGCCCTGTGCACTTTTAGAGCACTGGTCCGCTATTTTATAGATGGCCCCTCAGTTTGGATTGGCCTGATGCCTTCTCATGGTTAGATTGGAGGTGTGCATTTGTGACAGGAACGTCACAGAAATGATGCTGTTCTCAGAGCATCATGTCAGGAACACCTGATGTTGTTGTACCTCATGTTGGGTCACTTGGTTAAGGTGCCATCTGCCTGATTTCTCCACTTAGAGTTGTACTTTCCCCCTTTATAGTTGTACTTTTCCCCTTTCTCCCTGTATCTTGGGGGAGAGACTTCAAGACCATGAGACTATCCTGTTTCTCCTTAAACTTTTGACCAGTGACTTTGGCACCCAATAGGTCTTGCCTGCCACTTTGTTCCTGCCCGCTGACCTACCAGTGGTCTTTGTAAAAGACCACTTGTCATTCCTGATTTTGCCAGAAGGTGGCAGTAGCATTGTCAAAACCGAATTTGTTGACAGAGTTTTGATTCAAAGTGGAGAGATGTCCTTTCTCTCTATAAATGGAGCACATAGATTCACATTTAATTTGTTTGACACAAAATTACAAAGTGAAGACATTTCTTAGAAAGTTTTTATTATAATTTTCTTCAGGAATTTGTAATCTGTAATAAAGAAACTTAGAGACCAGAGTCAAACCTTGTTTTACAGGAAGAAGATAATTTTAAAAGTTATAGGAGGCTATTTATTTTGTCTTCTTATTTTAGGTTCTGTAAAGGCACCTGCCAAAACAGAAGATCTTATTCAGAGTGTTTTAACAGGTAAATACCATCTTCCCCCCTATGGATTTAGGCACCTGAATATTACACAGTTTAAGTATTTAGAGGGGAGGAAATTTTGTCTTTGAAATATAACATGATTGGTATTTCTTTTCTAAAACCATCTACAGATATATCCTGGTTCAACCCATGTTACATAATGTAATCACAGAGAAGTAACCATACTTGGCAGATAGGACCTTATTGATATAAAAAATTACGTACTTTCATATATTTTGGAATCAAGGAGTAGTTTCATGTTGGAAATGTGATCCAATGAACAGGAATGCAGTCTTCCCGAAGCACCCAAAATAAAGCATGTTTTAGAAATGCAGAACACAGACTATTTGTGACCATAGAATACACGGTATTTAAGAATGATAATACAGTTTGGAACTATTTTATAGTCAGTACGTTTCTTAAACTAGTAGGACTAAAATTGGTATGAGCTTTCTTTAATAAAGTGAGTGGTGTATAGCAGTATGTAGCATGTTGGCCCAACATACAACAGAAATGTACACCAAAAGCAGAACTATGGGTCAGAAGCCCAAACCGTAAACAACCCAAATATCCATAACCAGTAGAGTGGATAAATAAATTGTGATTTAGTGACAGAATAAAATAGGATTCATCTGTAGATATAAACTACAATTACACAGAACTACATGGATAAAATTTATAAGCATAATGTTGGAGAAAGGAGGACAGGCACAAAAGAGCACATTCTTTATGATTCCAGCTACATAAAGTTCAAAAACAGGCAAAAGTAATTTGTGTTCTTAGAAACAAGGATTGGATTCTACATGGAGGGTGGGTGTGAGGGCAGGAATCACAAAGAGGCCTCTGGGGTTCTGATAATATCCTGATTTTGGTCTAAGTGGTGGCTATAGAAGCCTGTTCACTTTGTGAAAATTGAAAGGAATGTGTATTTATGATTTCACCAAAATAACACCTAAAATATGCATCAAAAATTATTTTAGGAATGTATGAAAACATGTGTTTATAGACTTCATTCCATGAGAAACAATGAAGTGTTCACACATAAAACAAGAGAAAAAGAAATAAATCAGAGCATGATTGTAATATTATTTAAAAATACACAAATGCATAAATGAAAAGTGGGTATTTGTATCGATATATTAGCAGTGATTATATCAGGGTGGTTTGTTTATGAGTGCTATCTATTTCTTTATATAAATGGACATTTTCTTTATGTTTAAGGACATATTCAAAAATTAGCCTTTTATTCACAGATTTTTTTAAAAGTAGTAGTTTCAGTGGGATTATTTTTAATCATAAGTTAGAACACCTGGAACCTCGTTCCTAAACTTGCCACAGCTGACACATTGCACATCATTTTTAAATAAGTGGGGTTGAATATGTCACCAAAACGGCAGTGATTCCTTAGGATTATAAATTTTAACATAATAAGTCATTATGCAACCATAATGAGTCCATTTGGGCCTGAGGGAAACCTTTAAACAAATGGACCTGTTTCTCTCCCCAGCCTCCTTCTGAAAAGGAACTGAATGTCAGGAGAATAGATCCATTATTAAAAGGGAAGCATATTTCAATTGCTTAAAGACCTTAGCATTTAAGAACATAAATTATTACTCTGATATCAATGTTTATCCACTAGACATTTCATTTTCTGTTTAGGTCTGTTGTTATTCACGGCATATATTATCTCTGAATCTCTTGACAGTGCTAAATATTTATAATAACTTATCTCTGTTCCCAGAAGTGGAAAGTTCACATCAAAGGATTGGAAACATGTGAACCGTGACTTAATCCAGGTCTAAATAAATGATAATTCATTGAATTTAAGGCACCGTCCATTTTAAGGTACCCCGTTACTCATGGACTGCCAAGAAGGAAAAACACCAACAAATTGTGACTATCCATTGACTATATGATGCATCTTAGTTTTAGAAATGTTAACATATTTTTAAGTGCATATTCTAAAATTGATTAAATAAATCAATAAAATACAGACTGTTTTAAGATCAAGTTCTGTCACATTAAGTGTTTTCTTAGCATTAAATAAAACACTATGTAGTCATGTAAGCTACCACTAACCTCATGGTCCCTTTGGGCAAATCACAGCAAGGACCTTCCTTCATCTTACTGATTTATACTGCAGCAATGTTGTGATAAACATACAAACCTATTATGTCTATCCTGTGAATAGTGCCCCTGAGAAATGGTGTTCAAGAACCTGTGCAGACATTTGTTAAGCCAGAAACTGTTAAAAACTGCATTAATTCTTTCATTTCATCATCACCGTAACAACCTTAAGAAATAGAAAGTGTGGGATCCTTAAAGTGAATCCTTTTGGTGCCCACCCAAGTTGCCTCTACCATCTGGTGCACCCAGCTCCCAGCTGTAGTGAACGTTGGTTGCTAACAGCTCAGGAGTTCCTCTGCTTTTGAAAACTGCCTTCATGGAAGGCACACTGATCAGGAAGAGGGATTTCTCATCTGAGAAATATCTAGCTGCCGTGTGAGGTACTCGAGCATGCAGCATGTCTCATTATATCCCTTTGAGCTACTTGTTACACGGCTGTGTCTCTGACAATGCCCTGATGCATTTGATGTTCTAGGCATCAAAGATTTGTATCAAAGCAGATGAAGTGCTATTTGCAAACATTAGCAAACCACAGGGAGAGCTGAAGATTGTGCAGGAGATCTTTCATCAAAAAAAGAAAGAAAATTGCCCCCAGCTGAAAGGAAGCCCCCTCTCCAGGCAATTTATGCCTCTCCCACTGACATTGCCAAGTATGTTGCTTCAAGAGGAAACTGACTCTGTAGTCCAGTTCGCAGCTCCAGAGCGCCCCCTGGGGCCAGGCAGAGGCAGACCCCGGCCGAGACCGCATCAGCGGCGGCCGCTTCGGTACCCGCTGCCCCCACTCACCTCCTGAGGGCCCCGCAGTAGATCACACAAGCCTGAATCCCTCCCTTGGGCCCTGTTTCCAGGGAACCCTAACGTTTAAAAAACTTACCGGTGAAGAAACTGAGTCTGAGAAGTTCAGTAACATGGTCACAAAGTTGGCAAGCCATAGCCGCGGCCGGGAGCACGCTCTGACCGCCGAGCGCTGCCCCCGAGCCGGTGGGCCGGGGTCGGACCGGCGACTGCCCGGCATCCGCGGCTCTGCGCGCCCGGCCCTCGCGCCCTCTCGGCTCTCATGCCCGTTTGTTGCAGAAGTAGAAGCGCAGACGATTGAAGAGCTGAAGCAGCAGAAGTCGTTTGTGAAGCTTCAGAAGAAGCACTACAAGGAAATGAAAGAGCTGGTGAAGAGACACCACAAGAAAACCACCGACCTCATCAAAGAGCACACTACGAAATACAATGAAATCCAGAACGACTACTTGAGAAGGAGAGCAGCTCTGGAAAAGACAGCCAAAAAGGACAATAAGAAAAAGTAAGTTGAGCGGGTATGTTTTCTTTGTTTTATAGTATAAAGGAAGAGAGGCATCTGCGTGTATTTTCAATGTTTGTTTTTTTTTTTTAATGGACAAACTACAATTTATCTAAATGATTTTCTATTGTTGAACATAAGGGTTGTTTTTTATTATTTGCTATTACAAGAAATGTAGTGATAAATATGTACCGATAAATCTTTCACATATTCTGAATTATTTCTTAAAATTCTGGAAATGAGATCCCTAGATCAATTTAAAGACTGTTCTGTTTCAGTTTGTAGCTATCAGCAAGATATGAAAGTGCACATTGGTGGAGGAAAAAGTGATGCTTTTTAGTATCTTAATCTGCACTTCTTTTTATTAAGTTGAATTTTTGGCATATTTATTGTCAATTTATATTTCTTCTTTGCAAATTGTCATATTGTGGCCTTTACTTGATTGTTTTAATTGAAATATAGTTGACGAATTTTCAGTGTTTTGTACCATGTTTTGGATCTATGCCACTGCAAGAAGGAAAGCCACCCAACCCCCTCCTCTCTCTACAGCTCTGGTGTCCCCTCAGTTCACTTTTGCTTGTGAATTTCTTTATTTGACCAGATTTTGAGACTAGATACACAGGAAGCTCTACCCTTGAGTTTTAGCCTGTAGGCCCAAGACCAGCTGGTTGACTAGCCGAATTGCAGCTACTATACAATGCAGGAGACACAAGTTTGATCCCGGGGTCAGCAAGGCCCCGTGGAGGAGAGCATGGCAACCCACTTAGTATTCTTGCTGGGAAAATCCGTGGACAGAGGCACCTGATGGGTTATGTGTAGTCCATGGACTGGACTGGAACGACTGAGCACGCACCACGCAGCCTGGGGGATGTGACATTTCGTTGTGGACTCGAACCTCGCTGAAGAGGCAGCTGGCCTTGCTGAAAAGAGCATCTCTACTACCCTCTCCTACCCTATCTGAAACCCACAAGACTCTGTCCAGATAATGCTTTTTCAGGGCCTAAGCCCCACAGCTCCAGGTACTCAGACAGTTCTGGGGAGAAGCATCTCTCACACATTTGTTTGGCCAGTGGGGACATAGCAATGAACATGACCTATTCAGTTATCACCCCAGTGTGCCTAATGTGGTGATGTGGGAAAATATGAGAGCATAAAAACTGAGTCAGGCAAACTGTACCATTCCTTCCTTTTACTTCCTTACTCAATATTCCAATCCTGATGCCAGGTTAGAGTGAGGTAAGAGGCCTTTTCCAGATGCATTTGTGACATATGTCTTAACATATGTCATACGCTTTACTTTAAACATATGCTTTACTTTAAGACAATCAAAATCTAGTCCATGGGCTTTTAAAATCTGCAAAATCATCATTTTTTAGACCTGGAGCAGCCTTAGAAGCCATCTAGGTGAACTGCTGTCAATTCTTCAAGGAGGAATCCAAAAACTAAAGGCTTAACATTTACCCACAGTTACAAACAGTTCAGTCAAAGCTTGACCTAAAACTTCTCTTGAATTTCTATTTTAGTGCTATCTATTTAGTCATTTGTCCATTCCTGTATTTATTTACTTATAAGTCATGTCCTGCAAACTTCCAATAGAATACTGAAGTAACTTATCATAGAAGACATAAAAGAAATCCTATAAAAGTAGGGAAAAAACCCAAAACGTACACACACACATATGCACACAGACTGTCTACCAGTTACCAGACCTGCTGTCTAGTACCCGAGTCACTAGCCACAAACAGGGGCACACTGTAATTAAGATGTTTTTCAAGCACAAGATGCACACTAGAATTCAGACTTCACTAAAAAACTCATGTTTTTAAATTAACATACACTGATTTTACTTTAATTCTATATTGAAAGATCAGGCTATGCAAAAGACATTATTAAAATTTATTTTACTCATTTCTTTTTTCTTCTTAAGATAGCTATGTCAAAAAAATCAAATACATGGCCCATATTATATTCCAGCTGGATCGCACTAACCATTTAATGTAATTTCTGTCCTTGAACCCTGAAGTTAGCTCTTAGCTTCTGAGAAAAGGAAATATGGGTTAGATAACTCTCCTTATCTGGTTATTTTCTAAGACAAAGAAACATTTTCCTGGTATTACTAATAAATTACAAAGAAAAAGTTTCAATGCATCTCTTGGATCATATGCAGGCAACATTAGGTAACAGAGAATCATGTCTTCAACCTTGTTTTTGAAGAAGATGCAAAAACGTCATCCCTTGGTTATTTTTCTATACTTTCTTTCAACAAACAAATAAAAATTTTTAAGCATCTAACATCAGAAAATACATCAGGAGAAACTTTTTTTCCAAGAGGCAAAGCCACTGAGATCTGATTATGTTTGTCCATCTCCCTATGATATATGTTAAAATCCTGAGAACATCTTAGAGTAATAAATGGACATAATGTCCATAAAATCCCACTGACTTTCTTTGTGTTTAGAAAGTACAGTTATTTTTCACTAAATACATTAATGTGTGTGTGTGCTGTGCTTAGTCACTCAGTCGTGTCTGACTCTTTACAACCCCGCCAGGCTCCTCTGTCCATGAGGACTCTCCAAGCAAGAACACTGGAGTGGGTTGCCATGCCCTCTTCCAGGACATCTCCCCAACCCAGGGGTTGAACCCAGGTCTCCCACAGTGCGGGCAGCTCTTTCCCATCTGAGCCATCAGGGAAGCTCAGGGAATTAATACGTATTAATTTGTAATGGGCTTATTCTTTTCAAATGAATTAATAAATACATTTTAGATGTATTTTTTATTGAGGTAACGTTGGTTTGTAAGTTTCATGTGTGCAATATCATATTAGATTAGTTTCTTATTCAAATACCCATCATCTAACTGAGCTTTCACCTAATGCAAAGAGCAGATCATTCAAAGACAGTTTCCGTCAGACACTGTGTGGTTCCCAGAGCATAGACTTTGCAGTTTCTAGACGGCTGTCCTATGGTAAGCAGCACGGCCGCTCCCTCATACTGTGTCCTCAGAAAAACTGCCTTACTGGACCTCAGTTTCCTCAGATGCAAACTGGAGGTGGTTGTACCTTCTAGTTGGCTTATTGTGAAAGCCAGAAGCCAAGCAGAACATCCCTGTTACCTGCTGAGTGGTCAGGAGATGTTACCCCGGTGCCTCTGCTGGGGTGGCTGTCACTCATTCAAGCATCACCTTTCTGTTCTGGCTGCACCAACTTCCTGCTACAGAAGATGACAAATGTATCCCATGTTCGTGCCAAGACGGAGGTCACCCACCAACACTCCTGCACTCTGATGCTGATGAGTAGACTTGTATTCGTGCAGAATAGAGGGCCACTTCGGTGTTGCCATGCAATGCTGATGTTTAGATCTTTGAGGGAATTCTGAATGCCTAATTTGACAAATTAGGATCTTAACACTAGCTTCTACCAACTGCTTCCCCATATGGCACTATTGTGTTGGCCTAATTCAAAGAGAAAGCAAGAGGAGTTAGTACCAGCTGAATCGAGAAACCTCTTCTGCTCGGTCACAAAGCAGAGACAGAAATCTGATGTTCTGGGTGGTTCTTCCTGCAGAGGTTTCTATGTAAATGAAAAGAAGAGACCTGCTCTTAGCACTGTTTCCAACACTGCCTCTCTTTCTATTTGACCTAAAGAAGTAAGAGCACAAAATTTGAAGGAACCACACTGTATACTTTGGCACAATAATAAGTTAGTGAGAATTGCTTTGTTTTGTTTCAACATTAGTCCTAAACTTCTAAATATCTGTGTAATTCTCTATGAATAACTCAAAGGAACTCCCCTTCCACAGAGTGAGCTCTTGATAAATATATTATAATGAACTCAATTCATCCTCCTTTCTCTTGGAACCAAAGTGCCATTTTGGGTAGAGATATCAATGAAGTTGGTTCAGCTCCCAGAGAAAACTATGTTAATGACAAATCTTTGCTATTAAGAGATGTCAAGAAACAGAACATGTCAGGTGGGAGTGTTGCCATACCGTCTGCATAGGCTCTCTGCTGTCAATCTGCATCATCTGGAAGCAAAATTCAGCACCTTTTTAACTTCCCCTACAGCATTATCAATGCTGAGTGTATGGGAGAAATGTATAGGAAATGCATAGAAGAGATGAAGTTGGGAATTGTGTTATACATTCTATGTTAAAAAAATTGAAAGCCTCAAAAAGTCCTTATTAGACATTGTTTTTCCCCAAGGAGGTTTATCCTCTTCAGCAGCACCATGAGAAACCCTAGCTACCTGGCTTTCCTTTTCAGCCCCTACCTCTTTGTAGAGCAACACAGATTTCATCCACTTTCCATGTTTGGAGACCCTCTGTTGCTAAGCTTGTCCTTGGGGTATCAGCCTCTGTCTCAAGTGGTTTATTGACTGTTTATTTCCAAACACATTCCTCTCTCTAGGAAGGACTTTGTTGAGCAGCCCTCTGTCTGCCTTGCTCTGAACTGCATGTTTTGTGAGCCAAGCTCTTTGTCTCTGCAGATCAGAACCCAGCAGCCCTGACCATGTCTCTTCAACAATTGAGCAAGACCTTGCTGCCCTGGATGCCGAAATGACCCAAAAGTTAGTAGATCTGAAGGATAAACAACAGCAGCAGCTGCTTAATCTTCGACAAGAGCAGTATTATAGCGAAAAATACCAGAAGCGAGAACACATTAAACTGGTAAGCCTGAAAAATGTGATTTCTGTGTCTATACTCAGACCTTTTTTTCTATAAAGAATATTGTTAAAATTAATTTACCTATTTTAATTGAAGGGATAGTTACTTTACAATATTGTGATGGTTTTGGCCATACATGAATTGGCCATAGGTATACATGTTTGATGTTCTTGGATAATGTAACAGGAGGCAGCAGCAAGTTTGGCTGGCACTTTCATTTTGCTTCCTAATTGAATAATCTTATTTTGTTGCCAGGTTATAGAGAGATGTAAGATGTGTTTCTCAGATCCATATTTTAACATGTGATTTAACCCATAAAAGCATGATACAAAACTCAGGAGCTGGATTTTAAAAAGCAACAAAGTCATCATTTCTTAGAAATGGAAATTACATGAGCAAAATAGCATCCACCATACTAATATTTTATAGATTCCACTATTCCAGCATCTTTTCTGAACTCCCCTCTATTCTCCAATGAGGCTATGTTTTATTTATATTTTCACTAATTCATTTTTCGGCTATAAACATTTGGGGGTATATCTTGAAAATCTTACAAGGAATTGGAAAACACTTATATTTAAGAAAATTAAGAACATACTGCAAATGTTCAGTTTTTATGCAGTAGTGTAGCTTTGCAGTGGTACAAAGAGAGCAGAAAAATTTATACAATCCACTCTCCTAATTTAGAAAAGACAGTATTTAAGTGGCCAGCATGGAATGTTGTCCACTCAGTTTCTGAGGCTCCCTATGAAAGGAAATGCCATCATTTCCATGAATGATCAGTTTTGTCCTCCAAAACATTTTCTCAGTAATTGTGACACTCCCATTTTTTTTTAACTAAAAAAAAATGAAAGTGAAAGTGTTAGTTGCTCAGTCGTGTCCGACTCTTTGCAACCCCGTGGACTGTAGCCTGCTGGGCTCCTCTGTCCATGGAATAATGGACAAGAACTGTGGAGTGGGTTGCCATTCCCTTCTGCAGGGGATCTTCTCAACCCAGGGACAGAACCTGGGCCTCCAGCATTGTGGGCAGATTCTTTACCATCTGAGCCACCAGGGAAGCCCTTTAGTGAAATATAGTTGGTTTATGATGTTGTATTAATTTCTGCTGTACAGCAAAGTGATTCCATTATATATCAGTTTGGTTCAGTCCAGTTGCTCAGTCATGTTCAACCCTTTGCGACCCCATGGACTGCAGCACGCCAGGCTTTCCTGTCCATCACTAACTCCCAGAGCTTGCTCAAACTCATGTCCATTGAGTCGGTGATGCCATTTAACCATCTCATCCTCTGTCATCCCCTTCTCCTCCTGCCTTCAATCTTTCCCAGCATCAGGGTCTTTTCAAATGAGTTAGCTCTGCACATCAGATGGGGAAAGTATTGGAGCTTCAACATCAATCCTTCCAATGAATATTCAGGACTGATTTCCTTTAGGATTGAATGGTTTGATCTCCTTGCAGTCCAAAGGACTCTCAAGAGTCTTCTCCAACACCACAGTTCAAAAGCATCAATTATATATATACATACATGTTTTTAAAATTCTTTTCCATTATGGCCTATCACAGGATGTTAAATATAGTTTCCTGTGCTATACAGTAGGACTTTGTTGCTTATCCATCGTCTACATAATACTTTGCATCTACCAGTCCTAAACTCACAATCTGTCCCTCTCCCACCTCTTCTTGGCAAACACAAGTCTGTTCTCTGCATCTGTGAGTCTGTTTCCTAGATAGGTTCATTTGTGTCATATTTTAGATTCCATATGTAAGTGATATCATATGGTATTTGTCTTTCTCTGTCTTAACTTCATTTAGTACGATAATGTTTATCTATGCAAATGGCATTAATTCACTTCTGTGGCCGAGTAACATTCCGTTGTGTCTGCGTACCACATCCTCTTCATCCGCTCGTCTGCAGAGGGGCGTTGAGGTTGCCTCCCTGTCTTGGCCGCTGTCAAGAGCCAGTATGCTGCTGCTGTGCCGTGTTCAATTGTGTCCAACTCTCTGCGACCCCCTGGACTATAGCCCACCAGACTCCTCTGCCCGTGGAATTTTCCAGGCAAGAATATTGGAGTTCCTACTCCATGGTTCTTCCTGACCCAGGGATTGAGCCCACATCTCTGTGTCTCCTGCATTGGCAGGCTGATTCTTTACCACCACGCCATCTGAGCAGCCCCAGTAGCCAGTAGCCATTGTCTATGAACACATGGATGCATGTATTTTTTTGGAGTTATAGTTTTGTCCAGATATATGCCCAGGAGTGGCATTGCTGGATCTCATGGCAAGTCTACTTTTACTTTTTTGAGCAACTGCCAGACAGTTTTCCATAGTGACTGCACCAACTTGCATTTCATTGTTGTTGAGGGCTTGACACATAATAGGGACATGATAAGTGTTTGGTGACAGATACATTAAATGAATCAAGCAATAAAGTAGCCTTGAAAATAAGTTTATGCCAAAAATAAATGAGTAAGCGTAATAGAAATTAGTGTACCTAGGGTAAATGGATTCTAAGAGGTGTTTATATGATTTGTTCATTTCATTGCTGGAGGCCTCTCCATGTAAGAGAATTCTGAAGCTTTCTCTGCTGCTAGGTGGCAAACAGTGGATGGTTTAGTCACGACTGTGTATTAGATGGTTCAGGGTAATGCTTTTGTTCTAGAACCGGTCTGGCTTGCAATGATAGTATGTGAAAGAGCAGGTCAAAATCACAAGAGGAGCTTGTCAAAAATCAGATTCCACTTGGTCAGTTAGTGTCAACCCAAGCAGGCATCAGAATCACCTGGAGGGTGGTTAAATCACAGATTGTTGGACCCTACGCTGAATTGTCAATTCGGCAAGCCTAGTATGGGGCTGGCAATGCTGACGCTTCTGGTCCCAGGCCCTCCTTTTGAGACCCACTGCTCTAAACCTAAATGTTGGGCTCAAGGATTTACTTTTCAAAGCTCCACATGCTGCCTTATTTTTGAACTATTGAAATAAGATCAAGCAGAGAAATTACAGGGGTAGAGGTCAGGTTTCCTATAAGCTAGAGATTGCCTGGCCAGACCTGAGAAAGTACAAGTGAATTTTAACAGGAGAGAATAGCTTTGGGAGCTACAGCCTACTACAATTGGTCTTCTCAGTCCCCCAGATCTAGGACTCCAGAAATAATAACAATCATAAAAATTAAAGTAGCAACTGTGTATTGAACACTCCCCATGGGACCATATGCTGTGCTAAATCATTTACAGAAATTATCCAATTTAGTCTTCACAACACTACCAGCTGGTACTATTGTCAGCCCATTTTGCAGATTAAAAACTTAAGAGAAATGTAGTGACTTTCCCAAGTTTCCACGATAAGCTAAAGTAGTTAGCTTTTGAACCACAAAGACTAAGCAATCCAGGCGTAATCATTTGGCGTTTCCTCAGAGCACCAGTCCACAGCAGGATCCATTACCCAAGGAAAGAAACATGGTTATTCAGAAGAGGTATGGTGGAATAAGAGGGAATCCCAGGATTCATAGCAGATTCCTGAAATAAGAATTAGGGGTGTGAATGCAAACAGAAACCTGAACATTCCAGAAAGGCCTCCTGGGGACCAGGAGACTTGAGTTTCAGAAATGAGGTGCAGAAATCCCAAGAAACAGCTACACAAGCTCAAAGTCCCAGGGGTAATTATATGTGAGTGTTGATACCACATCAGATACCACCAGATGGGGCATAGAAAGCTGCGGAACAGACTTTCCCCTGAAGGAGGAAGTTGGCAGAGAACTAGAGAAGACCAAGCTGAACTTATAGGTGGGAAAATTCACTGGAAAGGCCACTGGAGCAGGAGAGATGGTGAAACTCCCAGTGCAGGTGACAATCCCAGAACATGTGCTTCCGCCCCCTTCTCCCCAGGAAGGTATGAGCGAGTCCATAGTGAAAGCTTTAAAGGGTTTTCAGAAAAACAAATGCACATGTCCAAGCCAGTCTGCCCTTTCAGGCCAAATGTATGGAACCTACTTGAAATGCTACCTCTGTCACCACTGTGATTGTGGATCTGGGGTTAGAGAATGCCCCAGTGACTTCGGACACACTTGTATGGGCCCTTATTAAGAAGGCTAAGATCCAAACATCTTGGATTTAGAACAACACAGAGTTTATTTTAAAGCCATTTCAGGTCGTCCTCCTTTTATATGACATGTCTTTAGCTGACATGTGGATCAGAACTGTCTATCAACCCCATTTGTAATAACTAGAAATTGTTCTACCAGGAAGTCTTTTGATTGAAAGACACCTGGAAGTGTCAATCCTATCTTTGGTTGTGGTTCTGAATTAAAAATGGCCTTTTAGGCTAAATGAGACAAATGGAAGTGTAATTAAAAAGCAAGTAGGCCGCAGGTAAAAAGGAGTATTTGGGTGATGAGGAAAATTAAGTGGAAGATATTTTATCTCCTAAAATTGCTTTGGGAATTAAATGCAAATGTAAACCCACAGTTCAAGGATTGAGAAAGAAACCACATCATCTATAAAGTCCCTGCCAAATGTTCATTACAACTTAATATCTGCCAAACCCTCTGATAGACACTGGAGATACAGATGAGAAAGGCATAATCAGCACACACGCAGGGAACGTGTACTCCAGTCATGATACCATGTGAGAAATGAAACCACAGAGATATCAGCAAACTGATACAGAGACATAGGTGTGGGGACAATTTGCGTAACCATAAAAATTGATAAACACCAAAAGAATATTTTTGAGGTGACTGTTAATGTTATCGTAGGAGGTACACCAGGCTTGATATACTCTGTAGCTTCAAAGGACTTGTTCTACTGTCCAAATAAGAATCATTAGCCTTAAAATTCTATGTCCAAACAGCTCTGTAGCCTAATTACTCACAGCGCGATCCCCAAATCACCTGAAGCCAGTCTGTTAGAAGTGCAGAGTCTCAGGTCCCACCCCAGGCCCGCTAAATCACAATTTGCATTTTGATAAGAAGCCCAGGTGACTGGTTATACATTAAAGTTACAGAAACAGGTTTTAGAGCCTTTGCTCAAAACACACTTTAGAATAAGCATAAGGTTCTTGGTTGAGATAGAAAATATGTCTCTACTCCTCACGCCTTGACCATCAAGCTGAATGGTTATCTCTTGGTCATAAAGGGGACAGATCCTATGGAAATCCCCTCTGTGATTTCCTGCCTGTGTTCACAATAGAAGCAAACACTTTCAGTTGGGCGTAAGTGAAAATACAAATGTCAGTTCCCTGACCCCATTGAAGTGTTTGCACTCCCTGAAAACTCTTCATAAATATCTTGGGGGTTTGTGGAGCCCAGTCAAGGCTCTGTGTTCCAGGAAAGAACTCTTATGTTTGAGGAGTCTGCTCTCACCTACCTGTTTTTCATCAGCTGCCGTAAGCGGACCCTGATACCATTAGGGTAAGGTCTTAATTTTACATGTGATTTTGGTAAGTAATAGAAATTCTTAGGGGGTCCCTCTGAGGGCTCTTGATTACTCTCAGAATCAGCCCCAGCATCAACATTCAAGGCACAACACCCACAGCTCAAGGAGAAGAGGCTTTACGGTGACTTCCTTGGGGTGGCTTCTCAGCTGCCATGGGGTTAGCCCCCCTGCTCCGTCCACCCTCTGTTCCATCTCCCCTCCTCTTCTCCCTTTCAGGGCATCCCCTCTCCCAGCACCCTTCTCTCCACCCTCTGTTCCGTCTCCCCTCCTCTTCCTCCCTTTCAGGGCATCCCCTCTCCCAGCACCCTTCTCTCCACCCTCTGTTCCGTCTCCCCTCCTCCTTCTCCCTTTCAGGGCATCCCCTCTCCCAGCACCCTTCTCTCCACCCTCTGCAGAGGCTTAGTTTGCTTTCCTCCCTGCCTTGCCTTCTCTTTCTCATGCTCTGTCTCCCACGTGTTCCCAGCCGTTCCTTTCTCCTTCCTTCACGTGGCTCTCAGTGGCTGGGATTATTCTCATGTGCCCTCCAGTCTGTCCCATCGGCAAGCAGTCTTGGGCCTCAAACCCACAGTAGCACCTGCTGATTGTTCACCGAGTGCCCCAGTTCCCTGTCAACTCTGGGGAATGAAAGTTATGTTTCACAGTGAAAGCTCCGGGTGGACATGGACCAGCTGCTAACGGAACGGCCCATCAAGATGTAAGCAGTGATGAGTGAGGGTATGGAGTCAAATGTCATCGTTTCTGGTCACCACTCCCCCACCGAGTAGCTATGTGACCACTCAGGACTTCTGTTTTCTCCTCTGTCCAGTGAAGATAAGAATAATCCTCACTTTATTGAACTCTAAGAAAAAATAATGAGATAATGTGCACAAATCACTGCTTTTAGTAAAAGGCACCGCCCCCCCTTTTTGCTTTTTTACAATACATGGATTGGCTAGGAATTCTTGAATTCAAATATAAACTTGTATTGAAATTTTTCATGTCCTGTTACAGACTGAGGGAGCTCACCATCTTCTTTTTTTATTATTTCTGTCAGTGCTATTTGCTGCTGCAGCCTTTCTGGAAGCCAATCTTGAATTTTCTGCTGTCTATGGTTCTATACGTGCCAGAAGTAACTTCAGTGTCAGGAAGTAACTAATCTACTGTGGTTGTGGTGGTGTGATCTGTCTTCTTCCCAATATTCTGACTTTAATGTAGGTCATTTTTCTTGAGAAATAGATGATCTAGCTTTCCTGAAAACTTTACTTTCTCTACCAAAACAGGAATGACAAATAAATCAAAGGCTTTAGTAGTGAAATAAAGAATGAAATATTTGTCAAAATGTGTTCTTATTTGTCAGTGTTCCTGATCATCATTGCATAACTCATTGAACTGATGTTGTTCTAGATTAGATAGATTGAGTGAGTGAGTGAGTGAGTGCGTGCTAAGAACACTGGAGTGGGTTGCCGTGCCCTCCTCCAAGGGATCTTCCCAACCCAGGGGTTGGACCTGAGTCTCTATGTCTCCTGCATTGACAAGCAGCTTCTTTAACTCTAGTGCCACCTGTGAAGCTCAGATCAATAGATAGATATGGGTAAATATATAGAAATGATATTTATTGTCATTTCTATTGATTTAATTATGATTAAAATGAACATATTTCCATGTGTGAATTGCCCATTTGTATTTCTTTTTTCTACAAACAATTTATGTCCATTACCTACTTTTCTGTTGGACTATCTTATTCTTTTGATCTACAGAGTCTATGCTATGTCTTTTAATTTACTATTTTGGGAGGCTGGGCAAATTAGAGAGTGTAAAATATGCTTATATAATCATATAAGCTATAGTTACTGAAGGCCTACCACGGCTCTTATACTGGTGGGGGGATTCCCGTGGCCTCAGCCTAAACGTAGTCCCTACCCTCAGGGGCTCACCATGGTTAAGAGCACAGTTGCAAAGACAGACAAACCTTCTAGTAGTATGCCTATCCGTATTTGTTAGCTTTGTTGCATAACAAACACCTCAAAACTTAAAACAACAGCTATTTATTTAGCCTGTGTTTCTTTGTGTAGCAATTTGAACTTGACTTTTCTGGAAGGATCTTCTAGTCTTGGCTGAGCTCATTCATGTGTCTGTGGTTCAGTCGCCAGTTACCTAGAGGCTCTGCTCCTGAAGTATGGCTGACTGTCAGCTGGTCCAGGCAGGTGACTGACACACATCTCTCATCATCCAGCAAGGCTAACCTGGGCTTGTCTGTATGGAAGTTGGAAAGGATTCTAATTGAGAGCAAGCAGAACAGGGCAAGTTCTTGACAGGTCTTATAACGTCTTCCTCCAAGCAAGTCGTAAGGTTTGCCCAGATACAAGGGGTAGGGAAATAGACTGTATCTCTTTCAGGGGACCTGCAAGTCATGGCAAAGAGTGAATGCACGGAATGGTGGAGAATTAGGGCCATTTTTCTTTGCAAAAGTCAACACATAGCCCTCATAGTTTGGATGTGAGATTGAATAAAATAATCCACGGAAAACTTAACACTGTACCTAGAACATAGTCACCATTTTTTATCAAGGGACAATTTGCACAAGATTTACAGTGAGAAGACATGGCTTCCATTTTTAGTTATGCAGCTTGAGCTAAATCATTTCACCATTTTAAGTGTCTGTATCCTTGTTTCTAAAAGAAAGAGTTTGTACAAGAATGCTGGTTAAGTTTCCCTCTGACTTCTATAGACTGCAGAGATAATTCAACTCTCATGTCTATTAAAATGGTAATTAGGGATTTCAGTTTAAAGCAACAAGCAAATGTAGTTGCTGTTGTTGTGTGTGTGTGTGTGTGTGCACAGTATGTCTTAGTGTATTTTTTGTGTTAATTGATAGTTATTTAGGTAAGATGAAGGGAAAAGAGTCAGTAAACAGAACCCATCCCCAAGGCAAAGAAAATAATAGTCTTATCTTGCACCAACTTAAAGGAGCTTAGAGAACAGAAGAAATTTTGCTTAAAGGATAATTCCAAAAAGAGAATCCACAAGTCTGATAATTTAGTTTGTGCCCTCTGGAATTACAAGACTCATTGCACTCCATCTGGTAAGTGAGAGATGTTTGAAATAATGTATTTTGCGTTAAGGAAAAGAGGAGCTGACGTGCTGTGCTGTTTATCTTCATGGGCAGATCTTCTGGGTCTAGCTTTCAAATGGACTACTGAAATATTAAGGGCTTCCCAGGCAGTGCAATGTTAAAGAATTCTCCTGATAATGTAGAAGATGCCAGAGACATGGATTCAACCCCTGGATCGGGACGATGTCCTAGAGTAGGAAATGGCAACCCGCTCCAGTATTCTTGCCTGGAAAATTCCACAGACAGAGGAGCCTGGCAGGCTACAGTCCATGGGGGTCACAGAGTCGGACACAACTGAGTGACTGAATACACACATTGAAATATTAAGCCCTTGATTTATTGCATTAGTTCAGTTATGATCCATAGGACAAGTCATGCCTCTTTTAGGCATGTCTTCTTTGCTAATTATTTGAAAATCTCCAGTTTGAAAGGTTATTGCTGTTTTCCCATATCTGACTGATAAGCAATGCTTGTTTATTTCATTTATTTTAAATTAAATAGTCTTGACATCTTTCAGAATTGTGAAGCCTTATCCTAAAATTTTGGTGGTTTGGATTTTTGTTTCCAGTTGGTTTAACCAGATGTTATGATTTCAACTGATTTGATCCTAGGCAATCTTTTTCTTTCAATTAAATCAAAAATAGTTGTATCACCAACTTTTCAAAACTCTTACAAGTAAGTTCATTAGTCTTTTATAATTACAAAGGGATAAATCTTTGCTTGTTATAAATTTTTACTTAAAGCCATATATGAATATCTCTGCTTTTTAATATACTATCTAGGTTGGTCATAACTTTCCTTCCATGGAGTAAGCATCTTTTAATTTCATGCTGCCATCACCATCTGCAGTGATTTTGGAGCCCAAAAAAATAAAGTCTGACACTGTTTCCACTGTTTCCCTATCTATTTCCCATGAAGTGATGGGACCAGATGCCATGATCTTAGTTTTCTGAATGTTGAGCTTTAAGCCAACTTTTTCACTCTCCTCTTTCATCTTCATCAAGAGGCTTTTTAGTTCCTCTTCACTTTCTGCCATAAGGGTGGTGTCATCTGCATATCTGAGGTTATTGATATTTCTCCCAGCAGTCTTGATTCCAGCTTGTGCTTCTTCCAGCCCAACGTTTCTCATGATGTACTCTGCATATAAGTTAAACAAGCAGGGTGACAATATACAGCCTTGACGTACTCCTTTTCCTATTTGGAACCAGTCTGTTGTTCCATGTCCAGTTCTAACTGTTGCTTCCTGACCTGCATACAGGTTTCTCAAGAGGCAGGTGAGATGGTCTGATATTCCCATCTGTTTCAGAATTTTCCACAGTTTATTGTGATCCACACAGTCAAAGGCTTTGGCATAGTCAACAAAGGTCCGTCTAGTCAAGGCTATGGTTTTTCCAGTGGTCATGTATGGATGTGAGAGTTGGACTGTCAAGAAAGCTGAACACCAAGGAATTGATGCTTTTGAACTGTGGTGTTGGAGAAGACTCTTGAGAGTCCCTTGGACTGCAAGGAGATCCAACCTGTTCATACTAAAGGAGATCAGTCCTGGGTGTTCATTGGAAGGACTGATGCTGAAGCTGAAACTCTAATACTTTGGCCACCTCATGTGAAGAGTTGACTCATTGGAAAAGACTCTGGTGCTGGGCGGGATTGGGGGCAGGAGGAGAAGGGGATGACAGAGGATGAGATGGCTGGATGGCATCACTGACTCGATGGACATGAGTTTGAGTAAACTCTGGGAGTTGGTGATGGACAGGGAGGCCTCATGTGCTGCGGACACGACTGAGTGACTGAATTGAACTGATGAATTATTTTTAATGAATTTTTTATCATAAAATAAAATAAAAATTCCCTTTATCATTAAAATAAATATTTCATGGCCATAAATATCTACTTTTATTATTTTAGGGCATTTTAAAATCATCATTGAATTCTAAAAAAAATATTTATAATGATAGAGTAACATAATTTTATAATTTATCAAAGAAATCTTAGAGATCATTTAGATGCCATATTTTACTGATGAGGAAACAAGGCTCAAGAGTTAAGACAGCAAAACACAATCATCATCTATGGTGATAAAACACCTCAACTTTGTTCAGAGTTTTGTTTACCAAATTTCTTGATTTTTTTTTTCTTTCTTTAGAAAAATTTTTTTTAATTTATTTATTTTAGTTGGAGGCTAATTACTTTACAGTATTGTAGTGGTTTTTGCCATACATTGACACGAATCAGCCATGGGTTTACATGTGTTCCCCATCCTGAACCCCCCTCCCACCTCCCTCCCCATCCCATCTCTCTGGGTCATCCCAGTGCACCAGCCCTGAGCACCCTGTCTCATGCATCGAAACATTTCCAGTTGATAGCCTTATAAAAGAATACCAGAAATATCATTCAAGGGAGTATGCTACATTGACCCATTTACATTTCCCATAAAGCTAGGAAACTGACATTTACTTTGGTATATTTCAAAAGTGAAAAATAATTTTAAATGTTATAGATTCATTAGGCCAACTTATTGACATTGATTAGGAGTTGTGGTCAGATTTTCATGTTCATTTTGTGCTTTGCCCAGCAAGTAAAAAAGAAAATTTCAAGGATTCTTTAAACCTTTAGATTCAAATAAGCAGCTCCAAATTCTGTTTAGCTATGGGAATGTAAAATGAAATTAATTTCATAGGTATGACAGGCTGCCTCAGAAATGATCTAGATGCAATCATTTAGTCCAAGACTTTCTCCTCCTTTGGAGAAGAGAAGGGAACTGGTGGGTAAAATGAGCTCCACCTGGACAGGCCTTGTCTGCCAGCTCCTAGTTGGAGTATCACACAGTATCCAGCACATCATAGGTGCTCAGAAAATATGGGTGGAATGAATAAATGAATATTTCTCAATTTTAAAAGCCAGTTTACATCCCAGTATAAACATTCCCCTTGCTTTTAAATTATAAATAACGTGTTTAATACATAGATTGTTACTTAGTTTAGAAGCAACATAAATTAATTCTTCATAGAAGAAAAAAAAATTATGGTGAGAGCTCAGAATGGATGCTTTGACTAGCACAAAAGAAAGTGCTCTCTAGGGAGGTCTGCTCAGCGTTATGCGGCGGCCTGGTCAGAAAGGTAGTTTGGGGGAGAATAGATACATGTGTATGTATGGCTGGATCAGTCTGCCTTGCGCCTGAAGCTATCACAACATTGTTAGACAGCTATGCTCCAATATAAAATAAAAAGTTTCTAAAAAAGCAAGAGTAGGTGCTCTCTCTTCCAGCTGTGAGTGGAAGGAGAAGGGAAATGAGTTTACCTGAAGGATGAACATTCTATTGGGCTTCCTAGATGGTGCAGTGGTAAAGAATCCACCTGTGATGCAAGAGACACAAGAGATGTGGGTTCGATCCCTGAGTTGGAAAAAAAAAAAAACAAAACCCTGGAGTAGGAAATGGCAAGCTGCTCAAGTATTCTTGTGTTAAATTCCATGGACAGAGGAACCTGGTGGGCTGCAGTCCATGGGCCACAAAGAGCTGGACACAACTGAATGCAATCATGAACATTCTATAGTTGGTTCTTTGCCCACTTCCCCAAATTATCCTTCTTAGAAGAGTTTCCAAACATGGCAATTTCTGTCCACATACTTTTTTTTTTAATCTTTTTCAAGTTAGAGTTAAGGAATTATTATTCTCCTTGGAAACCATTCTTTCACCCTCAAGTGACTAAACAAAGTGAAATTCAGCATGGAGCTGAGAATAAGCATGAAATTATATTCCCCAGGGCTTTTCTTTTTCATTCCTTAGAAGGTTTGGAATATTTAACTAGGAGAGTTGTCATGAGTGGTAAATAAATAAGCAAAATAATTTAAATGTGTCTATTCCTTTGGGTCAGAAAAAAAATCATATTAAAAGTTAAAATTAAATGTTATTTACTACATTTCAGTTTAGTATGTACTCCTGATTTTTCTCCCCTAGGAATTCTAAACTGATCTTTGGTTCTTTTCTATCTTTAGTGAGTTTTGTGACTAATATATGATGTAACGGCTCTTTGAGTAGAGCCTGTCAGCTTAAAAATACATTGAAATGAGGGTTCCCTTAGGTTAGTTTAAAAGCACTTCAATTATTGTGTGAAAAATCCTTCTGGGTTGAGTTTTCATGCCTCATGCAATAGAAATCCTAGGCCCAATACCCAGAGATTCCTTCATCTTATTTAGGGTTTAAGAGGTGAAATTTTTATGTATTTATTTTTGTCAAGATTCTCTCGGTTGCAAGTGTTGGAAACCTCTATGGGACTTGGACAAGATGAGTATATACTATAAAATTACACGGAGTAGGTCATGTGAGAAAGGATTGACCATTCACAAGGGTTAAGGGAAGGAGTGGACAGACAATTGCCAGACATCACTCACAACTCTTTCTATGTCTGTCTGCCTATCTGCCTCTCAATCTTCTGCTTTTCTCTGTATAATAGTATTATTCTTGCTGTTGTTTAGTCACTCAGTCATGCCCAATATTTTGCGGCCCCATGGACTGTAGCCCTCCAGGCTCCTCTCTTCATGGGATTTCCCTGCAAGAATACTGGAGTGGGTTGCCCTTCCCTCTCCAGAGGGTCTTCCTGACCCAGGGAACTAACTTGCCTCTCCTGCATTACAGGTGGATTCTTTACTGCTGAGCCACCAGGGAAGCCTAGATATTAGTATTATTCCTTTCCAAAGCAGCACACAGGCTTTCCCTTAGCAGAAAATATATGCATAGATGTAATCTCATTGCGAGTTTAATGTGAGTCCGACAATGTGGTAGTTGTTGAGTCGCTTAGTCATGTCTGAATCTTTGTGACCCCATGGACTGCAGCACGCCAGGCCTCCCTGTCTTTCACCAACTCCTGGAGCTTGCTTAGACTCACAGCCATTGAGTCAGTGATGCCATCCAACCATTTCATCCTCTGTCATCCCCTTCTTCTCCCACCTTCAGTCTTCCCCTGCATCAGGGCCTTTTCTAATGAGTTGGCTGTTTGCATCAGGTGGCCAAAGTATTGGAGTTTCAGCTTCAGCATCAGTCCTTCCAATGAATATTCAGGATGTATTTCCTTTAGGATTGACTGGTTTGATCTCCTCGCAGTCCAAAGGACTCTCAAGAGTCTTCTCCAACACAACAGTTCAAAAGTATCATTTCTTCAGTACTCAGCTTTGTTTATAGTCCAACTCTCACATCCATGCATGACTACTGGAAAAGCAGTATTATTAACAAATTTATAATATTAATCACTCTGCCTCCTGGAATTTAAGTAGAAGAAGTTTAAATGAAAACAGTAAATGCTATAAGGACAGAATTATAGTAAGAGTTTTTAAAGATACCTAGAAAAGGCAGAATGTTACAGGGAAGAATCTGCAGTATGGGAGCATTGGGGAGACACAGGGGAACTGAGCAGAGTGGAAGGACATTTGTCATATTAAACATAGATATTATCCTTTTTAAAACACATTTTTGGGATGCTAGGGAAATACTGTTTTCATTAGTTGCATACAAAAGCCACATTAAAAAAAAAAAAATGCCAGGATTTCACAGTAAGGCATTTGTTCCTAAAGGAACAAAGCTTAGCTTATTAAATATCAAAATTATGTAGTTTTAAAAGTATTTTCAATAAGACAGACCATAGCTTGGACATGATGCACCAGAACTATCACCAAGGTCAGGGTCAGTACAGTTCAGTTCAGTCGCTCAGTCATGTCTGACTCTTTGAGACCCCGTGGACTGCAGCACACCAGACCTCCCTGTTCATCACGAATTCCCAGAGTTTACTCAAACTCATGTCCATAGAGTCAGCGATGCCATCCAATAATTTCATTCTCTGTCATCCCCTTCTCCTCCTGCCTAAAATCTTTCCCAGCATCAGGGTCTTTTCAAATGAGTCAGTTCTTTGCATCAGGTGGCCCAAAGTATTGGAGCTTCAGCCTCAGCATCAGTCCTTCCACTGAATATTCAGGACTGATTTCCTCTAGGATTGACTGGTTGGATCTCCTTGCATTCCAAGGGACTCTCAAGAGTCTTCTCCAACACCACAGTTCAAAAGCATCAATTCTTCAGTGCTCAGCTTTCTTTGTAGTCCAACTCTTACATCCATACATGACCACTGGAAAAACCATAGCCTTGAGTAGACGGACTTTTGTTGACAAAGTAATGTCTCTGTTTTTTAATATGCTGTCTAGGTTGGTCCTAACTTTTCTTCCAAGGATCAAGCACCTTTTAATTTCATGGCTACAGTGACCATCTGCAGTGATTTTGGAGCTCAAAAATAAAGTTTGTCATTGTTTCCACTGTTTCCCCATCTATTTGCCATGAAGTGATGGGACCAGATGCCATGATCTTAGTTTTCTGAATGTTAAGCTTTAATCCAACTTTTTCACTGTCCTCTTTCACTTTCATCAAGAGGCTCTTTAGTTCTTCTTCACATTCTGCCATAAGGGTGGTGTCATCTGCATATCTGAAGTTATTGATATTTCTCCCAGCAATCTTTATTCCAGCCTGTGCTTCATCCAGCCCAGTGTTTCTCATGATGTACTCTGCATATAAGTTAAATAAGCAGGGTGACAATATACAGCCTTGACATACTCCTTTTCCTATTTGGAACCAGTCTGTTCTTCCATGTCCAGTTCTAACTGTTGCTTCCTGACATGCATACAGATTTCTCAAGAGACAGGTCAGGTGTTCTGATATTCCCATTTTGTTAAGAGTTTTTCACAGTTTGTTGTGATACACACAGTCAAAGTCTTTGGCATAGTAAATAAAGCAGAAATAAATGTTTTTTCTGGAACTCTCTTGGTTTTTCAATGATCCAACAGATGTTGGCAATTTGATCTCTGGTGCCTCTGCCTTTTCTAAATTCAGCTTGAACATCTGGAAGTTCACAGATCATGTACTGCTGAAGCCTGGCCTGGAGAATTTTGAGCATTAATTTTCTAGTGTGTGAGATGAGTGCAGTTGTGCGGTAGTTTGAATAATCTTTGGCATTGCCTTTCTTTGGGAAAGATAGACTGAAAACCACAATCACAGAAAACTAACCAATCTGATCATGTGCTCCACAGCCTTGTCTAACTCAATGAAACTATGAGCCATAGCATGTAGGACCACCCAAGATGGATGGGTTATGGTGGAGAGTTCTGACAAAATGTGGTCCACTGGAGAAGGGAATGGCAAACCACTTCAGTATTCTTGCCTTGAGAACCCCATGAACAGTATGAAAAGGCAAAAAGATAGGACACTGAAAGATGAACTCCCTAGGTCAGTAGGTGCCCAATATATTACTGGAGATCAGTGGAGAAATAACTCCAGAAAGAATGAAGAGATGGGGCCAAAGCAAAAACAGCACCCAGTTGTGAATGTGACTGGTGATAGAAACAAGGTATAATGCTGTAAAGAGCAATATTGCATAGGAATCTGGAATGTTAGGTCCATGAATCAAGGCAAATTGGAAGTGGTCAAACAGGAAAATGCAAGAGTGAACGTTGACATTTTAGCAATCAGGGAACTAAAATGGACTGGAATGGGTGAATTTAATACAGATGACCATTATGTCTACTACTGTGGGCAAGAATATCTTAGAAGAAATTGAATAGCCATCATAGTCAACAAAAGAGTCTGAAATGCAGTACTTAGATGCAATCTCAAAAATGACAGAATGATATCTATTCATTTCCAAGGCAAAGCATTCAATATCACAGTAATCCAAGTCTATGCCCCAACCAGAAATGCTGAAGAATCTGAATTTGAACAGTTCTATGAAGACCTACACAGAGAAGGCAGTGGCAACCCACTCCAGTACTCTTGCCTGGAAAATCCCATGGACGGAGGAGCCTGGTGGGCTGCAGTCCATGGGGTCGCGAAGAGTGGGACACGACTGAGCCACTTCACTTTCACTTTTCACTTTCATGCATTGGAGAAGGAAATGGCAACCCACTCCAATGTTCTTGCCTGGAGAATCCCAGGGATGGGGGAGCCTGGTGGGCAGCCGTCTATGGGCTCGCACAGAGTTGGACACGACTGAAATGACTTAGCAGCAGCAGCAGCATGAAGACCTACAAGACCTTCTAGAACTAACACCCCAAAAAGATGTCCTTTTCATTATAGGGGACTAGAATGCAAAAGAAGGAAGTCAGGAAGCACCTGGAGTAACAGGCAAATTTGGCCTTGGAGTACAGAATGAAGCAGTGCAAAGGCTAACAGAGTTTTGACAAGAAAACACACTGATCATAGCAAATACCCTCTTCCAGCAACACAAGAGAAGACTCTACACATGGATATCACCAGATGGTCAATACCGAAATCAGATTGATTATATTCTTTGCAGCCAAAGATGGAGAAGCTCTCTACAGTCAGCAAAACAAGACCAGGAGCTGACTCTGGCTCAGATCGTGAACTCCTTATTGCCAAATTCAGATTTAAATTGAAGAAAGTAGGGAAAACCACTCTACCATTCAGGTATGACCTAAATCAAATCCCTTATGATTATACAGTGGAAGTGAGAAATAGATTCAAGGGATTAGATCTGATAGAGTGCCTGAAGAACTATGGATGGAGGTTTGTGACATTGTACAGGAGGCAGTGATCAAGACCATCCCCATGGAAAAGAAATGCAAAAAAGCAAACTGGCTGTCTCAGGAGGCCTTACAAATAGCTGTGAAAAGAAGAGAAGCAAAAGGCTAAGGAGAAAATAAAAGATAAACCCATATGAATGCAGAGTTCCAAAGGATAGCAAAGAGAAATAAGAAAGCCTTCCTCAGTGATCAGTGCAACAAAATAGAGGAAAACAGTAAAATGGGAAAGACTAGAGATCTTGTCAAGAAAATTATAGATACCAAGGGATCATTTCATACAAAGTTGGACACAATAAAGGATAGAAATGTTATGGACCTAAAAGAAGCAAAAGATAATAAGAAGAGGTGGCAAGAATACACAGAAGAACTATACAAAAAAGATCTTCATGACCCAGATAATCACAATGGTGTGATCACTCACCTAGAGCCACACATCCTAGAATGCAAAGCCAAGTGGACCTTAGGAAGCATCAGTACGAACAAAGCTGTGGTGGTGATGAAATTCCAGTTGAACTATTTCAAATTCTAAAAGATGATGCTGTGAAAGTGCTGCACTCAATATGCCAGCAAATGTGGAAAACTCAGCAGTGGCCACAGGACTGGATAAGTTCAGGGTCAATATGCTTTTAAACTTAATAGTAATTTTGGGGGGCCTATGTATAGAGCCTGGTGTTCAAAAAAATTAATAAGAAAGGATGCATTAGTGGCATCCGTTTTGAGAGCAATAATAATATATGTACACACAAAGGCAAATATGTATAAGTGATATCGAAAAATCCAGTGGAGGGCCAAGAACTGAAATTGTCTGGCAATTGAAAGGGAGGATTACCAGTGGCTAGTTGAAAAAGAAAGAGAGGCATAGACAAGGGGAGATGTTGGCTGGTGCCCACTTCCTTATCAGAAGTTAAGCAGCACAGTCCAGTGGAACTTTCTGCAACCATGGGAATGTCTTACATCTGTGCTATCTCTCATTCAAATGGTAATAACATCCAGGTGGTAAAATACCATCAGAAGAAGTATAGAAGCAGGTGTGTACCCAGACAGTCTGAGAATAAAATACTGCTTAGCTTATTGAATATGCTGGATGTTAATCAGGAGAGGAAATTTAGAGCTGGAGCATAACAGAAAGAGAACACAGCCCCATCCATCAGCAGAAAATTGGATTAAAGATATACTGAGCATGGCCATGCCCACCAGAGGAAGACCCAGTTTTGCAGTCAGTCCCTCCCACCAGGAAGCTTCCACAAGTGTTTTGCCCTCATCTATCAGAGGGCAAACAGAATCAAAACCACAATGACAGAAAACTAACCAAACTGATCACATGGACCGCAGCCTTGTCTAACTCAATGAAACTATGAGCCGTGCTGTGTAGGGCCACCCAAGATGGACAGGTCATGGTGGAGAGTTCTGACAAAATGTGGTCCACTGGAGAAGGGAATAGCAAATCACTTCAGTATTTGTGCCTTGAGAACCCCATGAACAGTTCAGTTCAGTTCCATTCCGTCGCTCAGTTGTGTCCGACTCCCTGTGACCCCGTGAGCTGCAGCACGCCAGGCCTCCCTGTCCATCACCAACTGCCGGAGTCTACCCAAAGCCATGTCCATTGAGTCAGTGATGCCATCCAACCATCTCATCCTCTGTCGTCTCCTTCTCCTCCTGCCCTCAATCTTTCCCAGCATCAGCGTCTTTTCCAATGAGTCAGCTCTTTGTATCAGATGGCCAAAGTGTTGGAGTTTCAGCTTCAACATCAGTCCTTCCAATGAACACCCAGGACTGAGCTCCTTTAGGATGGACTGGTTGGATATCCTTGCAGTCCAAGGGACTCTCAAGAGCCTTCACTAACACCACAGTTCAAAAGCATCAATTCTTCAGTGCTCAGCTTTCTTTATAGTCCAACTCTTACATCCATACATGACTACTGGAAAAACCATAGCCTTGAATAGATGGACCTTTGTTGACAAAGTAATGTCTCTGCTTTTTAATATGCTCTCTAGGTTGGTCATAACTTTCCTTCCAAGGAGTAAGTGTCTTTTAATTTCATGGCTGCAATCACCATCTGCAGTGATTTTGGAGCCCAGAAAAATAAAGTCAGCCACTGTTTCCCCATCTATTTGCCATGAAGTGATGGGACCAGATGCCATGATCTTAGTTTTCTGAATGTTGAGCTTTAAGCCAACTTTTTCACTCTCCTCTTTCACTTTCATCAAGAGGTACTTTAGTTCTTCTTCACTTTCTGCCATAAGGGTGGTGTCATCTGCATATCTGAAGTTATTGATATTTCTCCCAGCAATCTTTATTCCAGTTTGTACTTCCTCCAGCCCAGCATTTCTCATGATGTACTCTGCATATAAGTTAAATAAGCAGGGTGACAATAGACAGCCTTGACATACTCCTTTTCCTATTTGGAACCAGTCTGTTGTTCCATGTTGTTCCAGTTCTAACTGTTGCTTCCTGACCTGCATACAGGTTTCTCCAGAGGCAGGTCAGGTGGTCTGGTATTCCCATCTCTTTCAGAATTTTCCACAGTTTATTGTGATCCACACAGTCAAAGGCTTTGGCATAGTCCATAAAGCAGAAATAGATGTTTTTCTGGAACTCTCTTGGTTTTTTGATGATCCAGCAGATGTTGGCAATTTGATCTCTGGTGCCTCTGCTTTTTCTAAAACCAGCTTGAACATCTGGAAGTTCACAGTTCAAGTATTGCTGAAGCCTGGCCTTGGAGAATTTTGAGCATTACTTTACTAGTGTGTGAGATGAGTGCAATTGTGTGGTAGTTTGAACATTCTTTGGCATTGCCTTTTTTTGGGATTGGAATGAACACTGACCTTTTCCAGTCCTGTGGCCACTGCTGAGTTTTCCAAATTTGCTGGCATATTGAGTGCAGCACTTTCACAGCATCATCTTTTAGGATTTGAAATAGCTCAACTGGAATTCTTCCATCACCTCCACTAGCTTTGTTCATAGTGATGCTTTCTGTGCAGAGTACACCATGTGAAATGCCGAGCTGTGTGAAACACAAACTGGAATCAAGATTACTGGGAGAAATATCAATAACCTCAGATATGCAGATGACACCACCCTTATGGCAGAAAGCGAAGAGGAACTAAGGAACCTCTTATGAAGGTGAAAGAGGAGAGTGAAAAGGCTGGCTTAAAACCCAACATTCAAAAAACAGATCATAGCATCTCGTTCCATCTCTTCATGTCTAATAGATGTGGAAACAATGGAAACAGTGACAGACTTTTGCGGGGGAGGGGGGGCTCCAAAATCAATGCAAACGTGGCTGCAGCCACGAAATTAAAAAATATTTGCTCTTTGGAAGAAAAGCTGTAACAAACCTGGACCGCATATTAAAAAGCAGAGACATTACATTGCCAACAAAGTTCCGTCTAGTAAAACTAGGGTTTTTCCAGTAGTTATGTATGGATGTGAGAGTTGGACCTTAAAGCTAAACACCGAAAAATTGTTGCTTTGAACTGTGGTGTTGGAGAGGACTGTTGAGAGTCCCTTTGACTACAAGGAGATCAAACTTATAAATTCTAAAAAAATCAATCCTGAATATTCATTGGAAAGACTGATGCTGAAGCTGAAGCTCCAATACTCTGGCCACCTGATGCGAAGAGCCAAGTCCTTAAAAAGACCCTGATGCTGAGAAAGATTGAAGCAGGAGGAGATGGGGATTACAGAGGATGAGATGGTTGGATGGCATCCATCCAAAAATGGATATGAGTTTGAGCAAGCTCTGGGAGATGGTGGAGGTCAGGGAAGGCTGTCCTGCTGCAGTCCATGGGATCACAAAGAGTCAAATGCTACTAAGCAACTGAACAGCAACAACACATAACATATTTGAGGTTAGATAGCCAGTTAAGGCTCTGGGACATATGAAAAATGCAATTTGATATGGAGTAGAAAAATTCAGAAGAGACTGAAGGCAAGAAGGGAATGCTTGCCAAGTCCAGGCAGGATTAATGTAAATCTGCACAGAGTATTGTGAACACAAGGCTAAGAGGTCCATGATGATGAGATAAATGAACAAATTCCCATGACTCACTAGATGAGGAAATCACTCAAGGGGTCAATCAAATGTAATGTACACTTTTTAAGCTGAGTGATGATACCTAATGGGAAAATACGATGACTTGTCTTCTATGAGAGATGTTGAGATGCTGGGGAGCTGTCCTCAGCTAGAGATGCTCAAAGGTCGTTGACACAGAAATGTACTGAAGCATTTAAAAGAGTCAGAGAAGACTGATGTGGGAAATGTTAAAGATCCTGTAAATGAAGGGAAGAGAGTTTCTTATGAGAGTGGTTGGCAGCTGACATACTATCAAGAAGATAAAGTCGTGATTCCCAAACCGTGTGCCATGGCACCATGAGATACCATGTTGAACTCACAAGGGAATTGTGGGATGTTTTGCATTTTCAAAAGAAGCAGAGCAGCATCTATTGGAATCTGTTCAAAGCGCTTCTATTAAGTTATTTGAACCTAATCTTTTGATAAATAAATGGAACTGTTCCTTTGTTTCTTATTGGTGCCATGAAAAAATTACTGAGATCTTAAGGGTACTGTGAACTAAAAAAACTTGTGGATCTCTAGAATAATAAAAAGTTCACTACTGAGACTTGGCCAATGAGTTCAGTAGCAAAAGAGTTTTTGTAATCTTAACGCAAAATCAGGTAAATGCCAATGGTTGGTGTGGAAACAAGATGGTGGGGTTGAAGGGTGTAGGGTGGGACATTACAGTTGTGGAAGCAGCTGCCGGTCTTCCATTTTAGGCACAGAAAGAGAAGGAAAGTCAAAGATGGAACAAAAGTTGAGTGCTCTGGAGAATAAGAAAATAGAGATGTGTTTTTAAGCAAAAGGAAAGAATGTGTCCAATCTGAAAAAGTTTGAGAGAAGAAAGTGAAATGGTGGTCCTCCTGCAGGAGGGGGAAGGTGAGAAGCAATGCGTGGGGAGCCCCCTTTCTCAGGGAAGGCGGGGTAAGGAAACCAGGCCACAAACCTGTGACGTGGTGCATGTGGAGTCGCATGTCTGTCTCCAGCTTTCATGACCACCCAAGGAGGAAAGCATTATCCCTGTCTCAGAGGTGAGGAAGCTGAGTTTGGGGTAATGAAGACAATGAAGATAAAGTTTCACAGCTCTTTTGAGACAGAGAAGAGGGAATTTGAAAGGGTGCCTTAGAGCCTGGGTGGCTTAAACAACAAGCATTTATTTTTCACAGTTATGAAGGCTGAGAAATCCAACATTAAGATTCCAGTAGATTTAGTGTTTGGAGAGAGCCCAGTTCCTGGTTCATAGAGAGCTTTATTCTGTGTCCTTATGTGGTGGAAGGGGTATGGGAGCTCTTGGGGTGCTTTATAATTATGGGCACTAATCCCACTCATGAAGGCTCATAATCACCTAAAGTTCCCATCTCTTACACTGAGGGTCAGGATTTCAATATATTTATTAGTATTTGGGAGGGACACAACATTCAGTCCATAACGGTTTCTACACTGTTTCCGTTGTCTTCAATAACGTGCACATGAATCTCCTGGGAATGTTATTAAAATGCAGATCTTTATTTAATCCAAAGTCATAGGGGCTGAGAACTTACATTTTTTTGTTGCATTCTCTGGCAATGCCAATGCTGATGAATCCTGTCCCACACTTCAAGTAGCAGGATCTAGAAAGCCAATGCATAGCTCAGAGTTTCTAGAATAATGCCAGGTATTAAGTAGGCATTCGACAAATATTTGCTGAATTGTGGCTGCTTGAATAGTTTAGATGAATGTGTGTGTTCTGGGAGCACAGGAGGTGGGAACTAGCTCTGAGAAGAATAAGCAGCAAGTGCAGATGGTCCAAGGGAGGGGCAAGGAGGAAGGCCAGGGTGTGCAGCGCACGGGAAGCTTCTGTGGAACCGTGAGGGAGGTTGGTGCTGGCGGCTGTGGGGGCGCTGAACACAGAGGGACATCAGCCTCAGAACTGAGTGAGCTGGAAGGGTGAGCAAGCTCAGGCTCAGTGGCTTCACTGCCTGGATGTTGATGTTGCGGAGAAAGAGGGTGGCAGGGAGCTGTAAGTGTGAGCAGGAGCTGGCAAACTCCAGAAATGATCCTGGACGAAGCTGAACGTTGGAGATGAGAACATGGAAACAGATGCATGGATATCACTGCTGAGAAACTTAGATGGCCATACAATGAGGGACCACCGAGACCCTCTATATGTGGCAAAGAATCCAAAATCAACTGAGGAGACTTTGAAAACCCTGATTCCCTGGCCCTGTCCCTAAACATGTAGAGGCCACAGGCCTCGGGACAGGCCCTGGAATCTGTGTTTTCAAGAAGTTGCTCACAAGAGATTCTGATATTGCCACCGAGGTTGGGGATCCCTGGATTACCCTCTGTAATTCCTTGGGCTGAACTGGGGAGGAGGAAGGTCCCCTGTGGAGGGGAAAGCCCTGTGGGTACCTCTCAGTTACAACAGAGGTGCTGTGAGAATCCTCAGGGAAATGGCAAGAGTCTTTGCACAGTGGAATTTTACATCTAACTCGTTTGATAAATAGCATTAGCAGGATGTAATATTTCTTGATTTCTTTAATTGTGACAGTTGTGATCAGGTACTGTCTTTTGAATGATCAAATAGGTTTTCTGCTGCCCCAAGCTCCAGTTAATATTTGTTCAGATTTAATCTGCCTCACAGATTTGGTCCCTGGGTCTGGAATATCCCCTGGAGGAAGGCATAGCAACCCATTCCACTATTCTTGCCTGGAGAATCCCACGGACAGAGGAGCCTGATGGGCTACAGCCCATAACGTCTCAAAGAGTTGGACACAACTGAAGTGACTTAGCATGCATGTACACACACATACCCAGTTCTGCCAAGTACTTCTCTGTGGTCCTGAGCCCCAAATTTGAGTCTCATGCGTCAATATGACCTCATAGACCAACTCTTAGGACTGAATAAGTTAAATATGATAAGTTAGTACATTTAAAACTTATCACACTGTGCCTGGCATGTGTAAATTATCAATGAAAGTTTGGTAATGTTATAATTATATTGCCTTGGTGCTGCTGTAGCTACCACATATATGTAAGTGGCTGCTATATATGAGAATCTCCATCTCTGGGGATCAGAGTGACCGTTCAATAGGAAGTCCACACCATCTATTTGGTGCACCAGTAAGAAGGCTTAAGTCCAGTTGCTACTGCTGCGTAAGCAATGGCAGAAGGTTCTGTAGGTTCTTCGTGTAGAATAAAGAAAGAGAAGTGCTTGGAAGGCGCAATTATGCTCCCATAATTGACAAGCATTTATTGAGCACCTACTGAAAGCTAGAAATTGTGGAGGGCTAGGGATTTGAAAACATAGTCACTGCCCTCTTGAAGGCAAATGAAGGTCTGATAAGCAAATAAATGCAAGACAAAATACTTGCTATCATATCAATGTACTCAAAATTCAAAATGGTAGCACAGAAGAGAATTTCCAGTGCTCTTTTGGAAGTTACCCACACAGGACAAACATCAGTTTCCAAGATAGGTGACTCATGTCATCCTTGAAGCACTTAAGCAAGGAATTGGAAACCAAGAATTATAAATCACAGTTGATTATAACTTACATTTGTATCACACTCATTTTTATTTTAAACTTCATAGTACCTCCAAGAGAGAAAGACATTGATTATCTCATTTATATCCAAGAAAATGTAGGTTCAGGAAATGTAGGCTCTATGACCAAAATCATAGTTTTAGTAAGTCATAGAGTGGGAATTGGTACCTGGGTCCACACTGTTAGCTATCATTGCACTTGGCAAAAGCAAGCCCAATAATCTAAGAAATCCTGTTTAATTAGAAAGAGATAATAAGAATTACATATTAAAACCTAGATAATGTATGGTCTAAAATTATGTCCTTATTACCTACGTATTGTAAAATGTCTGACAATTTTACTCTTGCTGGAGAAGGAAATGGCAAACCACTTGTGTTCTTGCCTGGAGAATCCCATGAACAAAAGAGCTTGATGAGCTACTGTCCATAGGGTCTCGAAGAGTCAGAAACGACTGAAGCGACTTAGCACACGTAGCACGCAAACATCAATCACAGATTTTTCTAACCTCAGATACTGTTTGATGTGGGGTTGGGGAGGGAAAGGGTGCTTTGCTTGTGATCCTGTAAAATAGCCACCTGGCTTTATTTTTTTTCCCCCAGCTTATTCAAAAATTGACCGATGTTGCTGAAGAATGTCAGAATAATCAGTTAAAGAAGCTCAAAGAAATCTGTGAGAAGTAAGCCTCCATTCTCTTACAATGGATTTGTACATGTAAATGTATTAAGTACAAATTGCTATTGGATTGACCAATTTTCCCTTTTGCTTCCATTTTGCCTTCAGAGAGAAGAAGGAATTAAAGAAGAAAATGGATAAAAAGAGGCAGGAGAAGATAACAGAAGCTAAATCCAAAGACAAAAGCCAGATGGAGGAGTAAGTAGAAAGAACCCTTTCCTCCCACCTTTTACCCTGGGTTGTCCTATGCAGAATAACAGCGGCTCAACCGTACAAAGACCTATCTGCGAAATTTCTCCTCAAATTAACCTTTCCAAAGACCCACTTTGTAAGGGTTTTCAGTGAAGCACTGAGGTGCCCACAGGCCCTAAGGAAAAGGCTCTATCTTCTCTTCTGATATTGTCAGACAGCCTTCCTGCCATTTAGTGAAAACAGAGCTTGTGCCTTGGGTAGAACCTGACCTTTGTCAGAGCTGACAAGTTGTATCTTCCTTGCAGCAGTAAGAAGAAAGTTGAGAGTTCTGTAAACTTTCATCTGGAAACCTGAGGTTGCCATGTTTGTCAATGATGGATGAGTTCATGTGATGATTTCTTTGTCATTCACTTTCAGGGAAAAGACAGAGATGATCCGGTCATACATCCAGGAGGTGGTGCAGTACATCAAGAGGGTATGTCATGTTCATGAATACCTGTCTCTTTTGCAAACCGTTTGATGAGTACCGTGTGAGTCTCTGGAGGGAAATGCCATGCTTCCCGGTAATTCTTTATCACCAGCTGTGCAACTTCCCAGAGCAGCCAGTCTGTAATCAGTGTTTCTGCAAGTCTAATGCAAACCTCTGTATAAAAAGGTTCAGCTAAAGATAAATGTTAAGAATCTTTTCTAGAATCAGGAATCTGAAAACATGATGTCAAGGGGACCTCCCTGAAAAGAACCTTTTGTTCCTGCTGTTGTTAAGTTGCTAAGTTGTGTCCAGCTCTTCTGCAACCCCATGAGCTGTAGCCCACCAGGCTCCTCTGTCCATGGGATTTCCCACGCAAAGAAACTGGAATGGGTTGCCATTTCCTTCTCCAGAGCATCTTCCCATATCAGGGATCAGACCTGCATTTCCTGCATTGGCAGGCAGATTCTTCACCACTGAACCAGCAGGGAAGCCCCAAAGAAACTTTAGTTGTCACCAATGGTAGACAACAACTTCTAAAGGTTTTTAATTAATTTTAATTGGTATTATGGACATTTTCAGACATTAACAAAACTGTGAGAATGGTATAATCCAGTGATCATATCACTCCCACCCCTGTGTACCCATCACCCAGCTTCAATACTTACATGTCTCCTATACTTATAAGGACAGTTCTTGACCAGGGTGTGAAATAGTTAAATGCATGCCATAGATCTGAAAAGTTTTTTTTTTTTTTCCTGAAAACATTCACTTGAATGTTTAGATGAAAATGACTTTCTCTGTAACTGTCTTACAGTTAGAAGAGGCACAGAGCAAACGGCAAGAAAAACTCGTCGAGAAACACAAAGAAATCCGCCAGCAGATCCTGGATGAAAAGCCCAAGGTAAACTGAACTAAATCATCATACACAGTAACTTCATTTTCTTTCCATTTAATTAGAATGAAACCTCCCTAGTTCATATCCCTCTTACACAGTCTTAGACCAGTTCTTGCACGTGAAAGTCATGTAACTTTCTCAATGATGGAAAAAAATCTCGACAGCAATATTCAGTAAGCATTTATCATCACTGGTCAGCTTTAAAAACTGCAAATACATGAAACTCAGATCCTGAAGTTTGATTTTAGTTAGTCTGGGATGTAGCTCAGGCATAGATATTTTTAAAGCATACCTTCCCCCTCCACCCCCTCAACCCCTACCTCCCCTCCAGGAAAGAAATAGAGAAGTTAGCTAAGCCTCTAGCTCTAAACAGATGATGTAATATTGTAATGTCAGACTCTGTCCAGCAGAGGATGTCTTGTACCAAAATCACCCTGGTATTTAATCTAACAAAATATTCTCAGAAGCCAAAAAGAAAGGAAAAGAAAATCATTTTTCCCCATAATAATAGTTTATTGGGGCTCCACTTTAAAATTACCATATGTTTATTTGGTGAAAATCAATTGTTTCATGAATATTAACTTTAAATGAACTGAATATATGTAAATCAAATACTCTCAGGTTACCAAAACCTCAATTTTAGATCATTCCATTAATTTTGATTTGTCACTGAATATTGTTCTGTTTGTGAAACGTATGCTTTTCAGTTTTCCTGTTCTTCACCTACAATTTAAAATACCTTCTTTAACAGGCTCTGCTATTAAGTACCTGCAAAGATCAAGTGTTACTTTTGTTTTGTTGTATAGTCCCTTCATCAATCTACTTCTTAAAGGTTTCTTGTGGCTAATTTAAAATATTAATACATTTTTGTAGTTGTTTCTGCTCTTATCCTTTCATATTTGTTGGACAGAACTTTTATTTAATGTTGCTAATTCAAAGTTTTTGGCTTGGGAATATAGATTCTCTGTGAGGAAAATCCAAGAATTAATAATTACTGAGGCATGCCGTTAATTCTTATATTTTTATATAAATACACAATTTAATACATGTTTCAGACAACAAGGATTGAAAATGTACGTATTTGAATATATCACTGGGGAATCATTATTGTTAAGGTGTTTCTGAAATTTCAGTCAAACCTGGATCTCTTGCTCCAAACATTTGAGCATTTAAAAAATAAAATCAATCCTAAATAGAGAGCATTGCAATGTCTAAAATTATGTCAAAATATATTCCACCTTACTAATGCATAATCAACTTGAGAGGGTGGCTAAGAATATTTAAATTATGTTTTTGTTCAGTTGCTAGGGTGTGTTAGGCTCCTTGCAACCCCATGAACTGCAAGTGTTTGGAACAAGAGATCAGAGTTCAGCTGAAATTTCAGAAATGCCTTAACAATAATGAGTCCCCAGTGATATATTCAAATACATACATTTTCAATCCATATTGTCTGAATTCCAATTTGCCATTGCTTTGTACACTGGTATGATATACTTAGCTTAAGATTGATTTTTCACTAACCAATTTTTATATTTCTAAAAAAATCTGTCTTGGAAAACATTGTTATTCCCACACAGTTTTGCTTCATTTTCGTTTTTGTCCAAAAATGTCAACTACTTTACTTGTAGTGTGTATGTGTGTGTATGTGTATGTGTGTGCTCAGTTATGTCCAACTCTTTGCACACTTCTGCCCATGAAATTTTCCAGGCAAGAATACTGGAGTGGGTTGCCATTTCATACTCCAGGGGATCTTTCTGATCCAGGGATCAAATCCATGCCTCTTGTGCCTTCTGCATTGGCAGGCAAATTCTTCACCACTTTTACCACCTCAGAAGCCCCCTTTACTCATAAACAAAATGCAATCACAAATGTGTTTAAGTTACATAGATCTCAGTATAACTAACCCTACAAAGGTTTTATGTTACTGCTCTGGTTCACCATGATTAAAATCAACTTCAGTAGTAAATGTCTTCATTAATATAACCAAACATTAAACCAAATAACCGTTGGATAATATATCAGTCAGTGTGCATACAGCAGCAACTTTACAGAAAACCCAATTAAAACTGGATTAAGCAATAATGTTTAGTCAATCACATTACTGGAAGTTCAAACGTAGTGAAAGTTCAAGAATAGTTAATTTAGTGGTTGAATAACCTCATCAAGAATCAGAGTATTTTCAGAATTTTCACTGTGTTATCATATATTGTTGCCTTTCATCCCCAGGCTGCAAACCCACAGTTACAAGATAGCTTCCATATGCATAGCTCCATTCATTACAACCTTACATAAAACTATTCAAAGCCAAATAGTCTTCATCTTGTAACTGATTATAGGTTTGAGGAAAACTTCCTAAATCTCCTCAATAGGCCTCTCCTTATTGGCTAGAATTGTGTCATATGCCCATTCCTAAACTTAATTACAAGCAGGAGAGTGTAATTTTCATGATTGGCTTAGAGTAATTAGGACTTACCCAGAAGGGGAGAGGAAGTTCACTCTCTCCTCAGTTCCACACTCACCAGGCTCCTGAACAAAACTGATGTTTTCTTGTCAAGAGGAGAGACACCAGTTGGGTAGGTAATTAACTGTGTGTGCCCTACCCATGTGCAGCAAGTTTCCATTTCTTTGTTGGCCCCTTAGAAAGAGATCCAAAGTGTTTATGAATTTTTAGTCATCCTGTTGTCTTTATTTTTTATTGCAAATAGGTACCATAATGGTTTCTCTTTGCTTTTCGCTCATGAGGTTGCTCTTAATGACCATCCTCTTGTGTCTGGACTTGAAGGTTGCCCTGGAAGATCATTGGTTCTATGTCAAACTAAAGCCTTTACTGAGAAGTGTTCTTCAGGGCCTAAAAGTGTTGTGCTTTGGAACCATGACATGTGCTTTGGAACCATACTGTAATAAGAAAGCATGATTGTTACTATTGTAGGACACAGTGACTAATAAAGGGGAATGACCGTGACCAGAAGGAGCACTAATGAACAGTGGAATAAAGCAATAAGATGAAGTGCATGTCAAATGGAGGAGGATCAAACACAGGGTGCAAACTGAGCCAGTGAAGGCCAGGCCAGGAGAGCAGTCCTCCTTGCTCATGCAACTACTGGATGTGGGCCAAAAATAGAATAGCCCTGGCTTTGAAAGAATCCCTCTTCACATTCAGTATTGGAATGGCCTTTAAAACCTGACATAGATACGAAGGAAACTAACAAAAGTAGAAACAAAATAGAAAGAGGGGCAACTCAAGGAAATTAAACTGACCAACAGTGTCTAAGAGAAAGGTTAATTGAGTGAGTTCCATTCAGTCAGAAAGATGAGAAGACAGAGTGATTTTATGACATGTAGAAATTTATAAACTGTTTCACCACTCAATGTTGGACAAGGAAATTGAGTTGACAATGTAGTAGGTAATATTAAGATAGCTACAATTTTATGAATCCAACTCGATGGACATGAGTTTGAGCAAGCTCCAGGAGTTTGTGATGGCCAGGGAAGCCTGGCGTGCTGCAGTCCATGGGGTCTCAAAGAGTCAGACACGACTGAGCGACTGAACTGAACTGAACTGAATTTTGTGAAGAGGAAAGATGACAAACTTTGCCAGAAGTGGCCGAAGAGAATAAAGTTCCTCCTTCAAGTGTTTTTTTCAGGTGGGATAAGCAATTTCTAATTAGAAACCAGGAAAGGCTAATCTTTCACTTACAGCAAAAAACATACACTACCTGGCATCATATTTCTTCCCATTCATTAGTGTCTTTTGCCACACTGTTGATTATAATCATTTTCTTCCTCTTCATCCACTTATTCTAATGATTGTGATCACATACTTTCTGTTCTTAACCTGCACTTAAACACGGAAGATGCTCTGTTTCCATTCCTACTTTGCCCCTAGTGTCACTATTTGCAGTTTTCCTGAACCACAATCACGATCTGTGTTTCCTGAACCACTACCATGATTTTCCAAGTGTTTGGTAACCAAATAAGTCCTTTAAAAGTGAACTAACAAGTATAAAAATTTTTTTTAACCAAAGAAATTTGAAAATCCAGTTGCTCAAAGACAACCATTATTTAGAGGCAAGAAATTCTGGCTATATTTAGAGCTAGTTAACAGATGTAAATTAATTGAAAATATAGCCTTTTATTCAACCATGTACTTAGACCATCTTGAAGGATCAACTCAAGTTCTAAACATTTTTACCATTGTGCAACAGAACAGAATAAGGTGCCTCAATCAAAACCAGGTTAAAAATCCATTTCATTTCCACTCATGGGCAAGAACTTTAATCCTGCTGATATGTATTTGGTAGGGGACCAAATTTAGCAAGCTTCCGCCGCCCCCGCCCAGTGTGAAAGCTTATGTGTAGAATCCATTTTTCACATTTGAAAGGAGATTCGATAAGTCTGTTTCTTTTGTATGTAATTTTTGAGGGAGTGGAGGAAACTGGACGTAGATGATCCCTAGAGGGAACCTATACAAGAGATAAACATTTTGGCCCTCAATTGGGCATAAAATTACATTGTACATTCCTGTACGTAAATCCCACGGAAATTTATTAAGTTCCTAAGAGAGAATACTCAGCTCCTTTTCAGTAGAGTTCTAAATTCTGGAGAAATGCTCAACTGCCTGTTTATTTGCAGCCAGGTATTTGATTCAGTCGTTGAATGTCCGCTGTCTTCAGATTTGTTCAAAGTGTTCTCTTTTTGAAATCTATACCTTCAGAATTCTTAAGATGAATGCAGTAAACCCTAACCAGTCTTTCAAATCAGTGACATGATTGGTTTCCTTGGGATTTCCATACTTGGCTTTGCCAAAGTCAGCAGGAAAGGGCTTATGTGTACAAACAGTGTTAGAAACAACTCAAGGACCCAACGGCCAGTGTGAAGAAATAACGCCTTGTGTGGTTGTGTGTGCATCAGAGTTGATCCATTTTACAGAAGATGTCTGCCTTTTTCTTGAACACTTCAAACAGATTTAGTTTAACATGTTGAAGTATCATTAATCAGGAGTTTCCCTGAATCTACTGTCATTCTTCCAATGTCTATTGATCATTTTGCAGCTATGGGCTATCATTGTGAGAAGAATCATCTTTTCAGTGGACTTTTTAATGAACCATCTCAGTAACCTCATAAAAGTCGATAAATGTGTAATTTACTTTTTCTCTGACACTTAATTTGTCTTTGATGCTTCTTAGAACACAAGTTTTCTGTTTTAATTTAGCTCATCAGCAAGAGAGAATTCCAGGAAGCTTTAGGGCATTTTAATTTCTACCCAAAGAACATTTCATCATGTAGCTACTGTTGTTTTTTTTTCCCCCTTCACCAGGGGAATATAGACTGATTTTCCTCGTTTCTCCACTGACATCTTTGTAACAGGGTGAGTGACTCATCCCTCTGGGTGAAGTTAGTCTTGTCAGACCCACCACTGGGCCCTGCAGTAGAACCCTACATGCAGTTATTTCAGTCTGCCTTCCCAGTGTTCAGAGAGAGACCAATTTAGGGATTTAAAGTAGATGCTTCTATATTCCATGATTCATTTGTGCCTTCTCTGATCCTCTGGAGAAATGTGCATTCTCTCTGCCAGCATTCATTGGGCCCTCTTATAAAAGCCAGAACAAAGAGTGAAAACTGGTTGCTTACCAGTATTACTTTTTGTCAAGTACTGGATGATCCATCCAGTGGTGTGGTTTTTTTATTTTTCTGGTTGGAAGAAATTTCCTTTTCATTTTTATCAATGTGAAGAATTATCTTTTCAAAAAATATAGTTATTCATTATTTTCTTTAAAGTAAAGCTTAGTCATGCTTTACTTCCTTTGGGCAATATTCAAACATTAAAACAGTTTTTTAAACTCCATTTGTCTCCTCTTGATTTATTTTTGAAATTTAATTCTATAGATTTCTAAACCCACAAGACATTATTTTGTGTTATATAGGCAGCATTCATTTAGATTTATCTTTATATTCACAAACTTCTTAGCTGGATACTTGTGTCTCAGATCATCCATTTGGGATCATTATCTGCTACATCCTTTAGAAGTTCCTCCAGTACTTTTGCCTGGAGAATCCCTTGGATGAAGGAGCCTGGTGGGCTACAGCCCATGGGGTCGCAAAGAGTCAGACATGACTGAGTGACTTCACTCACTTCACTTCATATAGTCTACTCATGGTAAACTCCTTGGGTTTTTTTGTTTGTTTGTTTTCATTTCTGTGTGTAAATGTCTTTATTTTACCTTCATTCTGGAATTTTCACTGGGTATAAAATTTTAGCTTGGCAGTTATTTTCTTTTAGCACATTGAAAATAAGATTCTTCCAGTCACTCCTGTTACTCAGAAGTTAACTATAAATCTTAGTGTAATTCTTTTGGTGATAACCTGTAATTTTCCTCCTTTGCATGCATTTAGATATTTTTTATGTTTTATGTAATTTTCTTTATGTTTTATGCACATTCTTTTAATGTATCTATATAAGCATTTGAGGTGACTGGATAGATAGCTTTCCCTAGTCCTGTAAAAGCCCAGCTATCATGTCAGTAAAATGATTTCTGGTACACATTCTTAAAAATTCCTTCTATCACATTATTTACATATAAGATAAAATGGACCTTCTCATTCCATCTCCTTTTTTTAACTCTTTGTAGTATTTTCCATCCTTTGTCTCTCTCTACTGTGGACAATTTTATCTCTGGTCTTTTTTCTAATTTCCTAATTCTTTGTTTATACTGCTATTTCACTCATCCACTCTGTTAATTATAGCTTTTGTATTTTATTTAATTCTAGAAATTCTATTTGGTTTATTTTCAAATTAGTGATTTGTGTGTCTGGCTTATTATAGGAAACGTTTCCTGTGAGGTTCCTCATTCCTGCAAGCCACAGGCTTTCTTTGAATTTTACCCTTATCCTAGAAGGCTGTCAAAAGATGAATTCAAAATTTCCAACATTAACAAAAGCCCCTTAGGAAAAAAGCAACTTCCCTGCTAATTACCTGTGTAGGTTTGACATCCCTTGGAGTTTGGGCCTGATCATTCCTTAAATTTTTGTGATCCTTAGTTTCTTTAAAGAATATAGTTTTAATATCAAATTCAGCTTTTCTAGTTGTTTTTCAATGAGAATAATGGTCCAAATAACCTAACCATTACCAGAAATAGAAATTCCCCACATAGTATTTCTAAAATGCATCCGGTTTAGTATCAGTTTGGACATCATGTGAGTATCTGTGTCAGCTGGGGTTCAACTAGAGAAGCAGAGCCAGTAGGAGGTTATGTGTTTGTGTTACAGGGGATTGGCTCATGTAATTGTGAAGGCTGGCTGTGCAGTCTCCACAAGGCCATCTTTCAATCTAATGTTGGACCCTGGCTGGCAGGACATCTGGAAGAGACGACCACAGTGGTGCTTGGCCACCAGGATAACCTGCAGAAGCTGAAATTCTGTCACAGAGTTGAATACACACATGCACACACACACCTAGCTGGCCTAGGAGTCAGAACAACTAAAGCAAGACCCAAGCAGGAGGAAAAGTGGTTACGGGCTCAGTTGCTGCTTCACCGCAGGACAAGTCAACAGATCAGCAACAAGGCGTGTGTGTTGTAAAGTGGCTGTAGCTTTCCAACCCACTCTAACTGGGAACATACAGAAAGGAAACCCTGGCACATGTCCAGCCTAGCCAGGTTGAAGCCAGGATGAAAACATCTCTCAGTATTATTTTTAAATCAGCACTTTTCTTATTCAATTTTTCTCTCTTTTAAAGATTGGATTATATGATTACAGGGATCCAACATGGAAACACATTTCTAGAACTGAAAGGAAGCTGCTCCTCAGACCTGCAGGGCATTCCCCAGGCTGCTGCATGCACCTCTGTTATCTGTTGGCTCCTGCAAGACAACTGAGTTTGAGATTTAAACAGATTTGGAACTGAGATTCTCCTGGGCACCATTGACTACTCCCCTTTTCCTCCACCCTATTAACTTTCTTTTCCCTTCCCTTGTCCTTATTTTCCTTTCCTAAGGATGAGAAAATGTGTGGGAGTATGGTGATGGGTGTAATGGATGGAGGAAAGTGGATCTAAAGACAATACTCAACACCTGCTAGAATAGATAAGATAACATTTATATTGGTGGGTTTGAGTCTTCCCAACAGGCACTGAGTTTAGCATCAAGAACAGGATGAGATGGACTTCAGCCCCACTGACTCTCATCTACCCACCTGCCATAAACCAGAAGCCCGAAACTATGGATGGCCCACAAAACCATTTGGATTTTCTTTTATTTCTAAACTGTGTGCCTATCACTGTGCATGATTTATATGAATTTTGCCAACAGTCATTAGATGTTTTGTTCCTAATTTAGCTCCAGTTTGTTTTTAAAGCCCGGCTCTGATATAACTAGCAAAGTGAAAATAGTCAGACTATTAAATGTAAAATTTAATTAATCTCAGGACACCAATATCTGATTTTTCTATGACCTTCAACATTTTCAGGGGGAGGATGGCCAAACTCAATCCAAGAGAAATATTTACTTATAGAAGTTCTGAAAGGAAATGTGTTAGTGCTTTGAAAATATTTGATGAAGTAGTCTGTGGAAACTAGAGAAAAGGCTAGTGCAAAAGGGCATGTGCTGGAGACAGTTCCCGTCCAGACAGGGAAGCAGTTTCTCAGAACAAGAGTCACTCTCTCCATTTTCCACGTATTAAGGCCAAATTAATGTAACAGATCTACCTACCACTTAGAGTCCTGCTTATACATTTCATGTCAACAAAAATCAATTGACACAAGCTCCTGCATTTATTATAATCATTTGCGAGAATAATCTTTGAATTTGACAAGAACTTTGATTTTGTAATTGAAACCAAGATGAATAATATTTTATATTTCAAAGAGTTTTATCAGTAGAATTGGTTTTAACTTTTTCTGACTTTACAATAGAATTATTAAACAGTTTATCATGTTTCTGATAGCTTGGATGGGTTTTCCACATGTACTCTTTATGACCATTTCTCACCCACATATACAACTTGATGCACTTAGGGGGAAGCTTAGTGTGCTTAATCATTTGGGCATCAAAACAGATTTTGACCTAGCTAATTATGCTACTATGTGGAAAAATCATATCTAAGATAGTAGTCACAGCATGTAATATATTTGGTGATAAATAAAAAATAAATATGTTATCTTCTAGCTTTGGTTGAAAAGGATTTCACTAGGTTTGGGAAAATACATAATAAACTGTTTCAAGTTTTAAATTTTTATGGAGTCTCTGTTTTTGATGGAATGAAAATAATCCTAGGACTTGAAAAATATTATAAAAGCAGTTAGGACATGTTTATAATCATTAAGCTGCCAGCTGCAGGTCAATCATCCAGTGCAAAGCCGCTGCCATCTCTCACCAGGACTTCTTAATGACCTCCTAAGGGGTCTTCCTGCTTCTGTGTGTCCCCAGTCAGAGTCAGTTCCCAGCACAGCTGCCGGAGTCAGCCTCTGGGAGCATAAACCAGACCACTCCTCAAGACCTCGCACGGCTCCCTTTACTGCTGAGAATCAGAGTCGACAAGGTGTGAGGTGACCTGACCCCACTTAGCTGCAGCCCTGCTTCTCCTCACTGACCTCCTCTCTGCTCAGGCCATCCTGGGCTCCTCGCTGGGCCCCAACAAGCCAGGCCAGTTCCACCTTGGCCTACTACACAGGTTCTTTCTGCCAAGAATATTCATTTCTCACGTGTCTGCTTGCACAACTGTCTCCTGTCTTTCAAGTCTTGGCTCAAATCTATCTTTTCAAAGAGGCCTTCTGTGACCAGTTTAAGTTTACACCCCCTGTCCATTCTCCCATCCCTGGCATCGCCTCTCTCCTTTATTCTGCTGCACTTTCTGGTTTTTATAGCATTTATTACCTCTCTTTAGGTCACCAACATCTTTCTTAGGTGTGTTACTCAGTATGGGTTTCTCTCCATTAGAAGTAAGCTCCATGATGGCAGGGCTTTGACTCACTGATGCTCTTGAGTTCTAGGCATCTAGGAACAATGCCTGACTCACAGCTGGTGCTCAATACATAATTTTTTAATTCAACTTATACTGACCGATAACAAAACTAATTTCATATGTTGAAAAACAGTTCTGTCTTTTCCAGAGGAAAGTATAGTCCCTGAAAGTATAGCTGTTGAGCTAAGACTCATTGGACTGTATTGTTCAACGACTGTCTGTGACTCAGTACAGTCTTTTCTCAGGTTTCTTGACAGTAGTGGACTTCCATGGAGAATTTCTCAAAAGCAGTAGTTGTGATCATATTTAATATCTAGCTCCTACAAAGGGAGGGAAGAACCAAAGAAAATTTCATTGCCAATTCCATTGCATCTGTGACGGAAGTGTTGAAGCAGATAACGGCACTGGAGGTTTCAAATCTCCATTCTAGAAGGCACCCCAGCAGAGCTCCCAGACAGAATTTGAAACAGCAGATGACTCAGAAATCAGTTTCAGTGTCACAAAAATGACAGCCTCGCTTTTTTTCCACACAGGGGGACGGTTCCTCCTCATTCTTGTCGGAAACTTGCCATGAGGATCCCTCTGTTTCCCCCAACTTTACTCCCCCCAACCCTCAAGCGCTCAAGTGATGACCAGTGAGACCGGTGTCCTTCCGGCCAGGTAGGACACGATGGGAGGGGGCACTTTTAAGAGGAGGATGGCGTGTGGCCGTCCGGGTTTCAGGCGCTGTGTGGCCGGCACCTCTGTCCTGCGCTCTCTACACTCTCACGATTTTCCTGCCGTGGTCGGGGTGGGTGCTGTGTCTCTCATCTTCACCTGTCTTCCTTGGGCGTCAACTGCTTCCTCACTGTTCTCTCTTCTTCTGTCGTAAATTCCCTTCTTCCATTTTGCTGTCTTCTGTCATCTTTTTGTTTTTCTCTTTGCAATACTGGCTTCTCCTTTGTCCTTGATCTTTCCTACGCTCACACTATTATTTCCACTTTTGAAACATGTTTTAAATTCCTCCTTCTCAAAGCACTGGTTTCCAGTCTTATGACCTTATGACCTTAACTCTCAGGAAATCTTCTTGACTCACTCCCCTCAATTCACCACACCTCTCCTTTTAAAGCTCCAGTAAAAGTTGTTGTATCCCTGCATGGTACTTTGAGTTAAGGGGATATCTCAGGATTTACTGATTCTTTAGAATCAAGAACTCTTGTAAATATCTCACCAATAGGGAGCTTGGGCCAGGGACTTCTAGTTGGAACAAACGGAAGCTTAAAAATTAAAGAGGACTTTTAACTTGCTAGAGGAAATACATAATGATATCTATTTGCTAATAAGAAAATGAACTATGCCATTGCAATGGGTGTGCATTTCAGGGATAAAAGAGGCTTTGTTATGATTACAAAGAAAGCAAACGTCTATTCTGATGCATTGAAAATAAATTTGTAGTGAGATTTATAATGGTTTTGTCTTCAAGTACTTGTTGATCTGTGAAGCAGTGCAGTTTAGAAACATGTTGAGGAATTAGTGAGAAACAGCTATTTTACTGAGAAAGAGGTATACGTTTTTTGTCATCCTCTACATCAGTTGCCACATACAGTGATGCTGTAGCTCAGAGCATCATGAATTACCTGTAAGTCCTAAAAAAATGCAGATTCTGATTCAGGAGGTCTGGATGGGATCTGAGATCTGTATTTCTGACTCATTCCCATTGGTATCCTGGCTATTGCATCTCCAGGGACCACATTTGAATAGCAGGGATTTAATGCTTCTGGCTGAAGCACCTGGAAGGAAAAGCTTTAAGCTGCATTCATGATGTTTCATTGTGTTTTAATTTTTTGGCCGAATCAAGAGTCTGACCCTTTGATATCTTTTTATTTTGTACTATTGACTGTGACTGTGTAAATATCAATAACCTCAGACATGCAGATGACACCACCCTTATGGCAGAAAGTGAAGAAGAACTAAAAAGCCTCTTGATGAAAGTGAAAGAGGAGAGTGAAAAAGTTGGCTTAAAGCTCAACTTTCAGAAAACAAAGATCATGGCATCCAGTCCCATCACTTCATGGCAAATAGATGGAGAAATAGTGGCAGACTTTATTTTTTGGTTCTCCAAAATCATTGCAGATGATGACTGCATCCTTGAAATTAAAAGATGCTTGCTCCTTGGAAGAAAAGCTGTGACCAACCTAGACAGCATATTAAAAAGCAGAGACATTACTTTGCCAACAAAGGTCTGTCTAGTCAAAGCTGTGGTTTTTCCAGTAGTCATTTATGGGTGTGAGAGTTGGACTATAAGGAAAGCTGAGCACTGAAGAATTGATGCTTTTGAACTGTGTTGTTGGAGAAGACTCTTGAGAGTCCCTTGGACTGTAAGGAGATCCAATCAGTTCATCCTAAAAGAAATCAGTCCTGAATATTCATTGGAAGGACTGATGTTGAAGCTGAAACTCCAATACTTCGGCCACCTGGTGCGAACAGCTGGTTTAGGCTGCCTTTAAAGTCATTTATTATATGCATTGGATTGCTTTTTATTGCACTTGCTGTTCCTGGTATTTTTGAGTTATTGTGAAACATTTAATACCCCAGGTAGAGTATTGAATTCTGTCTGAATGACAGTGAAATGCAGACACATGACTTGGGTTTTGTATTTCAAAACAAATGCAGTAGAGACTTAAAGGTTACATTTTTGTCACTGTGCTCCATCAGACTTGTAATGGCTGGTTCACAATTTGATTTCCCTTCAGAATGTAAGTGAGCTTCCTGCTTAGCAACAATAATTATTTTCAAAAGAGAGAGAGATTCCCACAGTACCTAGACATTAAAAATTATCTAATCACATAGTTAGTTTGACCACTTTAGCTTCCCATTTATAAAAAGGCAACATAAAAATAAGCCAATTTCACACTTTCATGGAAAAATAGATCTCATTGCTAAAATTTTTAAAAATTGCACTTTTTCTCCTTGAAAAAGAGCAAAATTTTCTTCTTTTATAGCAGTATATGGAGAGTATATTTTGTACTGATAGCTTACAGTGAAGGATATCAGATTCATGGTCTCTGAAGAAGATTCAACTTCAGGATCAGGGACCAGGCTTGACTTCTTGTGGCAGAAGTTTTATTACAGTGAAAAAGGACAGAGGAAGCTTCTGACACAGACATCAGAGTGCCCTGTCACTAGTCTTAGCAAGGGAGTTCTATACTTTTTCTATTGGTTATTAACAATAAATCAAAAGAAAGTCTCAAGTTTGTAAGGGTCTTACTAGACCTATTTACATTTTAAGATGACAGGATTAGTCAGAAGGTTCTTAAGAAGGAGAAACATGTCCTCAAGCAGAATACATTGTTATATAATCATTGGTGCAGAGTTTAAGGAAAAACATACCCTCGAGCAAGATGAGTTGTTTTGTTGTGTAATCATTAGCTCTTGGCTTAAAGAAAAGAAAAAAAAAAAGTCTTCTGTGACTAAGGTGCATGAATGTAAAAAAAAGTTTGTCCTTGAGAGCCCCAGACCCCTTTCTCCTTGGACTTCTTATCAACCTACCTAAGTCTTTCAGGACCAAGTTTAATATTTCCCTAAATGTTCTTTTTTCACCTTAAATGTATCTCCATTGACAGGCTAAAGTTAAGAACAAAATGAATAATGAAAAGTATCAGTACTTAAAACTATCACACATTTGCTGGAAAGGAATGAGTTTTTTTGCTATGAAATTGATCCCCAAAATATTCATCATATAAACACTTGAAATTTCACATCTTTTAATTTGTGAATGCAAACCTTCAGGGATAAAAAATATATTTCTTGTTATCAACTAAAGACTAGTAGGTGAAGCTGATCAGGTTAATCATTTTTTAAACCCTGTTAACTATTTTTTAATAAATGTAAATCACTAAATAGAGCAAGATTAAAAACAAAAAAGGGTGTTTTCTCATTGTATGTATGCATTAAACTTTAGGTAGAGTTATAAAATGATCAATTAAAAATAATAAAAACAAAAAATAAATAAGTAAGTAAAATGACAAATTTCTAAAATTGACAATGATAAAGCTTTGGAAAACCATAAATTTGCATTAAGTATTAAGTGCCTGCTTTATGCCTATTTTAATAGGGAGCATAAAAACCACAGTTCTTATACTCTCTTAAAAAAAAAAAAAAAGCAATTCAAGGCCATACAAGCACATTAACATTTTTTCCTGACACTTAAATAATAAAAACAAGAACAACCAGCATTTACTGAGCACTTACTATGTTGCCAACACCTTCAAAGTGTATCACATGTGTCATCTTACTCTTGCCATTATACAGTTGAGTAAAGTTTGGAAAGTTTAATTACTTTGTTAAAGTCATACAAGTGTCAAGCCTTGGAAACCCCATGTTTTGAATCTTTGAGCCTCCCCAGTGAATATCAGAAACTATGATTTTGTGATCTAGATGTCAGGTTGTGATATCACTTTGTAACATCTCATGAACAGGCAAGCAATAAGGGCACACCATCTGTGCCTCGGTATACTCATCTGTAAAATGGAGAGATCCCAGCCTCTCTGCTGCAGGAAGCAGGTCTCTGGTTGTTTAGAAGGGCCAGACACCAGTCACATGGAACAAAGCCTGTTTTGTTTGCTGGTGGCACACCCCAGGCTCTACAAGATCACCACCAAATGTTGCCAGGGGTTTAGTCCCCAAACTGGTCACAACAGCAAGAGGAATTGGCAGGACATTAAGTTTCTCAAAATCACTTGTTGTTAACAAATGTCTTGGAGAAGAACCTCTCCCAGGATTAGATGTTAGAAAATTTCCAGCCCAGTGAAAACAGACCTCATCTCCAGGAAACCTGTCCTTGAGGTATGGGTAGCTGTTTTCTGTGTCTGATGCATCCAGTGGGAATGATAGTGGGGGTTACGGGAGGGAATCAGACATGGTGGGGCCTGCATGAGTGTGTTCAAAGGACCCGTGCTTGCTGAACGACCCCCACCCCGCTCCTTAAAGCACTGGGATTGAGCTCAGACATCCTCACCTCCTCCCAATCTTGTCTTTCCTCCTCCTCCCCGTGTCTCCACTCACAGTCACCCAGCTTGTGTGTGTCGATGCTGAGACCAACCAGAGACCGAGGGAGCTTGCTTCCCTTGAGACTACCTTTCTTCTCATCTCTTCACACTCTCTCCTCTTAAATCCTTCTCTTTGCCCAGCTCTAGAAGAGTCTCCTTGTTAACTTACCTACTTCTCCCACTTGGAAAGTCGTACCCTGGGTTATGAGAAAGGAGTTGGGGTCCACACAGGGCTCTGCTCTGTGGTCTATTTGTATTTGTTAAAGAATTGTTTTTATGGCTTTCAGTTTTTCATTCAAATAATATTTCTAGTGAGTCCTAGTATTTACCCTGAGATTACTAGGAAATCCAAGGCAACATCTTGGAAGAGCAATGTCTCCTTCCAGACTGTTCGGTGAGTCCAATGTTTGCGTCCGAGCCGCAGCACAGAAAGGGGTTTCTGCAGAGCGCCTGGCAGGGGGCGCTGTTTCCCGTTTGCTCTGGAGTTAAGCTGAGGAGAGCTTCTTTGGGCTAAACTATGAACGATTTAAGCAAGAAAGAAAAGTCTCTGAGAGGTAGAGTATCTAAATACCCAAAGAGATTCCCAGGGGTTATTCCGTGTCTTTTTGGTCTTTAAATGTGGCAGCAAAGAGATTGTCTGCAAGTTGTGCCAGCTGCCTGACTTTTTATGATCTCCTTTAGTCCATGAAGAATACAGTTAATTAAACTCAGAAGTTTGCCGCTAAAATAATAGGTATGAGATCCAGAGAATTCAAGGTGTTGGAGGACTCATTAAATAGGTTTGCATAAATATCATGCTGAAAGATTTAATGAGTCCATAGGGTCAGTTATAGAACAATGGAGCATAGATGACCTAGAAAAAAGAAATTAGAATCGATATTGGGCTTCTGAGTTAACAGCTATAGATTGCTATATGAACACCTGAGAGAGAAATTCTATAATTATATCTTAATGCTGCATATGGGTGTTCTCATCCCAGGGAAAATGAAATTGCTTAGTTTTCATTTACTTGTCAGTAATAAAAATAAATGTTTATATGTGTGTTCATTTCTCTGGTCTCTAGGAACCATGAATGCTTAAGGAGCTACAACTATGTAAATAGCATCAATTTTTTCTTTTAATTCAATTATTTATTGAATGCTATTGCATAGTAGTCACTGGGCTACGTGCTGGGAAAATAAAATGATATAATAATATTGCAACCTTACCACACACACCCCCACTGGCCCCACCACAAATTGCTTACAGGCTAGTGCAACCCTGTCCAATAGGACTGTCTGCAGTGATGGAAATGTTCCATGTCTCAGAGTTCAATGCAGTAGCCACAGGTGTTAATTAATGTTTAAAATGTGAGTAGTGTAACTGAGGAATTGAATGTTTAATTTTATTTAAATTTAATCATAAACAGCTGCATGCTACTAGTGGCTAACATATGGACAGCCCAGAAAGGTAACATGCTGAATCTGGATTTCTAATGTATAATCTACCTTTCTACAAAGGAGTTGTGTTGGGACCAAATTCTTATTATCGTCATTATAATAGAGCTGTTTACAGCGGAGGAAGGGCTGACTCTTCCTGGGGAAACCTAGGAAAGTTTCCTAGAACTGGTAATCCCTGACCTCCAGGATGAAGCCAGAGTTTATCTAGCAGAGGAGCAGATGGGAAGGAACTCCTCATGACATTATGAAAAATCCTGTGGTGCAAGGATCATGTAACTGCTGTGGAGTTGCACATAATTTCATAATTTAATGTTGTATTAGTTAGCTTAAGCTGCCATCACAAAATATTTCCAACAGGGTGGCCTAAACAAGAGAGAATTATTTTCTGACCGTTCTGCAGTCTGAAGTCCAGCATCAGGGTCCCAGCAGGGATGGCTTCTGTGAGGCCTCTTGGCCTCTCATCTCCTTGTAGGCAGTGCCTTCTTGCTGTGTCCTTACCCAGCCTTTGACCTGCACTCAAGAGAGAGAGAAGCTCTGTACATCTTCCTCTTTTTATAAGGACACCAGTTCTGTCAGGTTAGGGCCCTATCCTTATGACCTCATTTAACCTTTCTGGCTTCCCTTGTGTCTCAGACTGTAAAGCGTCTGCCTGCAATGCAGGAGACCCAGGTTCAATTCCTGGGTTGGGAAGATCCCCTGGCGCAGGAAATGGCAACCCACTCCAGTATTCTTGCCTGAAAATTCCATGGACCAAGGAGCCTGATGGGCTACAGTCCATTGGGTCGCAAAGAGTTGGACGTGACTGAGCAACTTCACTTCACTTCACTTCCTCAGTGGCTCCATTTCTAAATACAGTCAATATGTTGGAGGCTTCAACATATGAATTTTGAGAGGACACAGTTCAGTTCATAAAACGCATCATTCAATAAACAAATATCTTTTTTCTGTTTTTTTTTTCCCCCAAGAGGAGATACATACCTCACTTTCAGTTAATATATGTATGCAGAAAACTATCACCTACTGATCAACCCATGATTTTAATTCCTGTATTTTATTGGTCTATTAACATATAATATAGGGTTCTGGAAAATTAACAAGTTAAAAAAAACATCTAAAGCAAAGTGTCCACCTCTCATAACATGAATGCAATTAAATATTGCTTAAGCAAATACTAATATTAATTTTCCTTTTTCTCTGAGGACAAACCATCGGTGAGCTAGAGTTGGTTAATACTAGCTCGCAGGAACTCATTTAAAATTTTTCCAGGGATTCTGTGAGCTGGTTGTTAAACACAAACACTATTAAAAAGTGAAAAGAAAGTGAAAGTGAAGTCACTCAGTCGTGTCTGACTCTTTGCAACCCTATGGACTGTAGCCTACCAGGCTCCTCCATCCGTGGGGTTCTCCAGGCAAGAATACTGGAGTGGGTTGCCATTTCCTTCTCCAGGGGATCTTCCCGACCCAGGGATCAAACCCGGGTTTCCCACATTGCAGGCAGATGCTTTACCCTCTGAGCCACCAGGGAAAAAGTAAATTATATAAATTTACAGTTAAACAAATCATACTAAAAACAAAGGGATCTATAAGAGAAAAGATTCTGAAAAAGAATATATATATATATACATATATATAAATCACTTTGCTGTACCCCTAACATAATATTGTAAACTAATACAATGTTGGTCTTCAATTTATAAAAAAGAGAAAAAAATGGAAAAGGAGAAAAAACAAAAGAAATAAATATCCCCAAAAAGTAAATAAATAAACAAAATTTAAAAATAAAAAAAAGAAGAAATAAATATCCCAAGGTCACCATTGCTAAGTAGGTGAGACATTTCATTGTAGTCTGTGCCCTGGAGGTAAGTGACCTCTATGGCGGCTGTAGCGTCACGGCAAAGGATTCCTACCCACACCTCTTCCCGACTCTCAGCTCAGGGGCATCATGTTGGAAACTTGAAATAGGCTACAGGGGGTATACAGGGGTATACAGAAATCAACAAATGCTACAAATCAGGCTATTTCCCCCCCAGGAGAATGGCCTATTAATATTGACCAGCATGCCACTGGCACAAATCTTAACTGTTTCATGGCATAAGTTTTTGTCAGAATTGTGCAGAGTTCCTTTTGCAAACATTCTTATTCATCCTTTGTAAACCAAACTTCCTACTAAAATGTAACATCGATATTGTTATTGCTGTTCAGTTGCTCATTCGTGTCCAACTCTTTGCAACCCCAAGGACTGCAGCACACTAGGTTTCCCTGTTCTTCACCATCTCCCAGAGTTTGCTCAAACCCATGTCCATTGAGTTGATGGTGCCATCGAACCTTCTCATCCTCTGTGGTCCCCTTCTCCTCCTGCCTTCAATCTTTCCCAGCATCAGGGTCTTTTCTAACGAGTCTGCCCTTCATATCAAGTGGCCAAGGTATTAGAGCTTCAGCTTCAGCATCAGTCCTTCTGATGAATATTCAGGATTGATTTCCTTTAGAATTGACTGGTTTGATCTCCTTGCTCTCTAAAGGACTCTGAAGCATCTTCACACCACAGTTTGAAAGCATCAGTTCTTTGGCACTCAGCCTTCTTTGTATATATTGATATATTACCTTTTAAAGCCTTTTTTTTGGTGTTTCCTCCACCAGAGTCAATGCTGCTTTCTGACCCGTGAACTCTCAGGCTCTGCACATATAAAAATTTTGGAGGGTGACAGAAAAGTCCCCTCAAATCTAAGTCAAGCATTGACAACATTTTTCTAACCCACTTAGCAATGTCTCCCACTGGAAAACTGCCTCAGCTATAACACAATATCCCTCCCACTGCTAATACTACCACACAGTGAATACAAGCCAACAGTGGCCTCGTTCATTTTAGAGAGGCCATTTTTGTCCTTACTAACAGTTTTAAGTAACAATAAACGAAATAAAATAGAAAACTACTGGGGTAAATAACAGTTTTCAGATGAAGTTTTATTCTTTGTAGGAAGCATTTCACTCCAAAGTTACCCTTTTCTTCCAAGCCAGTAAGAAGTAGCTCAGACTTTGAAAATGAAATGTCACTTGGCACAATTCTCATTCAATCTTTTATTAGAACTAGAAATAAGTAACACCTATGGCCTCTAAACTCTGCAGCCCGGGAGGTAAAAGTGGTTTGTCCGAGTCACAGAGGAACAGTACTCATTGCCTACCCATGTCTTTCACTCCAAATTGACACCCCAGTAGATCTTGTTTTCTGACTACAACCCTGTTCATTTACAATTTCTTTTATCATCAGCATATTGTATGAGGCTATCATGAGGGTGATGAGAGAAGAAGGCATTCAGGCAGAAAAGATTAAGTGACTTGAAGTTTTCACCCTTTCTCCAGATATAAGCTACATGTACAAACGTTTGAGAATTGTGAATCTAGGTTGATCTGAAGAATAGGATGGATAAGATCCTTGGCATAGAGAGGGAAAAGAGAAAATATCCTAGGACTATGGTTCCAGACAGCTCTCCATTCTAAGAAGTTTGGTAGAGGAGAAAAAGCCCAAAAGGGACAGAAAAGGTACATCCTGTGAGTTGGGAAGGAAACCAAGAGAAACAAAAGGCCTCCCTATGAAGGGAGTCACCCATAGTGGTTATGGAACTGAGTAGATGCTACTTCAGTGACCAGGTGTCACTTGAGTTTAGTGACCAGAAGGTTATTGGTGCCCTGGGTTTGAGTGAGGGATCACAGGAAAGGTGGGAGCGAAGTGAAACAAGAGTGGGATGAGCCAGAGGCAAGGAACAGTAGACAGCTTGTCTAACCCTCTTCTCAAAGCCCAGACTTGAAGGAACCCAGAAATCTGGAATAGTAACGAGGGATGTCAGGAATCAAGGGAAGACACACCTGAGAAGAGATGAATGAGCACGTGTAACCTAGGATCCAGGCTAGTTTATCATGAGCTTACTAAATAAGTGACTGCCAGGGAAGTGGTTGGCAGGGTGATGTTTTCCTCCGATGAATCAATATTCAGCAGAAGAAGGATATCTTAATGAGTGTGCAGCATCAATTCAGTTCACTTCAGTCTCTCTGCCTCTTTGCGACCCCATGGACTGCAGCATGCCAGGCCTCCCAGTCCATCACCAACTCCCAGAGTTTACCCAAACTCATGTCCATTGAGTCGATGATGCCATCCAACCATCTCATCCTCTGTGGTCCCCTTCTCCTCCCACCTTCAGTCTTTCCCAGTATCAGGGTCTTTTCAGATAAGTCAGTTCTTCACATCAGAATTGGGTGCAAACTATTGGAGTTTCAGCTTCAACGTCAGTCCTTCCAATGAACACTCAGGACTGATCTCCTTTAGGATGGACTGGTTGGATCTCCTTGCAGTCCAAGGGACTCTCCGGAGTCTTCAACAACAACACAGTTCAAAAGCATCAATTCTTCAGCACTCAGCTTTCTTTATAGTCTAACTCTCACACCCATACCTGACTACTGGAAAACCACAACTTTGATTAGATGCACTTTTGTCAGCAAAGTAATGTCTCTGCTTTTTAATATGCTGTCTAGGTTGGTCATAGCTTTTCTTCCAAGGAGCAAGCATCTTTTAATTTCATGGCTGCAGTCACCATCTGCAGTGATTTTGGAGCCCAAGAAAATAAAGTATCTCACTGTTTCCATTGTTTTCCCATCTATTTGCCATGGAATGATGGGACTGGATGCCAGCAAGGAAGAAGACCCTAATTAACAGGGCAGAAATCTTGCAAAAGAGAGATTTCAAGAGAGAAAGGAATTTTCCAAATTTCTTTAGTTTCTTTTAACTCCAGGCCTGGAGGGCTAAAGCCTTACTAACCGCCCAGCCCAGGACCCAGGATATGACACGGGAAGAGGAGGGCCTGCCTTTTCCAACCCTAGGAGTTGTGGGGAGGAAATGGGGAGTGAGGATAGAGCGGGAGGGAGATGTGTGCATACCTCTCTGATTTCCTCTCTCTAGGACAACATCTGGAAGATTCTGGGCAAGGCTCCTGGCTCCCATATCATGTGTGCCTTGGAAGGACTGGAATGTCTCTGAATGCCCCAGTGATGGGAGATGGGGGTAGTGGGAGTGGCCGGTAGGAGCTTAAGAACAAAACAAAGCAGCTCCCCCAGGTCAGTTGGTCCAGACCATGGACTAAAGAAGCAGCCACCGATCAATCATCCCAAATGGGCAGTAGCCATTAGTCCATGGAAAAACCTAGAGCAGCCCCTTCACAGCAGAGACCTGTGGGGATGTAAGGGAAGCCTAGTGGGTCTCCGCCACCACCAACTCTTCCCCCACTTTGAAGACCCATGATCTATAGAGATTTAGCCACCATCTTGGAGAATTGAAAATAGGAAGAACATCTTGAAAGACTGCACTTTAGCTAAAGAGTGTGACACATGCAAGAAACATAAGACTAACCCTATAGGGAACTGGAATTTTGAAGCAACTCTAAGGAAACTGACATGTCCTTTAATAGAAAGGCTAGCACAGTCCCCCTGACCGTCATTGGAAGAACAGCTCCTACACCTCCAGGGAGAGTGGTTTGTGGAAGTGCCTCCACTGTGACTTAAATGACGGCCACTTCACGGGAGGGAGCTCAGGCACTGTGCTGGGCAGTGCCAGCCACTCAGAGGCATTGGAAAGGAATGGGTCACCTGGGAGTTTTCTAACCTGATCGCAGGTTTCCTGGACACCATGTCCCCTCCTGACCCAGCACCTGCTGTGGCACAGAGATGTTTGTAGCGAGGTGAATAACAGACAGTTTCATGAAGGTTAGGTCGCACAGGAACAAAAGACACCCTTGCCTGGGTGGCGCGAGCCTTTCCCTCTTCTCGCCCATCAACTTCTCTACCAAACTGAACTGTGCTCAAATGCTTCAAAAAGATTTTCAGTCAAAACCTTTAAATGCTTATTTTTAGAAGAAGAAATGTTTACTGTTTCGGGGCTGAAAATTATGCTCAGTTTTGCTGAACTATAAGCAGAAATTAATTTTTAATGCCTATTTCATATGTAAAAGCTCAGAATATCCTTCTGTTAAGAGCAGCTCTAAAATTAGATACTCCTAATAGATTCATTAGATGGGCGCTTGACAGCCACTTCTCCGCTGTTATTTCCACGGGTTAACCCTGTAGATCCAGCCACAGCTGAGGTGTGTCACAGCAAGGCCACAAAGCCGAGAAGCTGCCGGTTTCGTCTCCATGCTGACATAACCCTGCGGCTCGGCTGCAACTTCCAGGAATAATCACTTCCTTCTTTAGGCTTTGTACCTAAATACACAAAGTGTGTTGGCCAGAGGTTTATCATGATCATTTACATACTTAGAATTCCTGCGTATTTGAATACTTTTGGCAAACTAACATGTATAAAAGCTATTACGTGAGATTTTATAAGAGCCCAAGATGAAGAATAAAGACACTTGGGATGGTCCTCAGTGCCCTTCTATCATTGTGTTACCAGGATTCTGGCTTTCAGGAACATTCTCTCTAAGGATTAGACCTAATTTAGTTGAAAAACCTAGGAATTGTTTATTGAGAACTGTTTTATCATATAGATTTCTAATCTAGGAATTATAGTACTCACATGTCAAGGAGTAAAATAGAAAATGGGTTTTCTTTTTAATATTTTTTTATCTCTAAACTGGAGGGCAGTGGGTTTGAAAGCAGTCCTTTTGTCCATCCATCCATGATGCATACTTATATTTTTTTTTCTTTTTTTTTTATTATTATTATTTTTTTTTGTCATACATTGATATGAATCAGCCATAGATTTACACGTATTCCCCATCCCGATCCCCCCTCCCACCTCCCTCTCCACCCGATTCCTCTGGGTCTTCCCAGTGCACCAGGCCCGAGCACTTGTCTCATGCATCCCACCTGGGCTAGTGATCTGTTTCACCATAGATAGTATACATGCTGTTCTTTTGAAATATCCCACCCTCACATTCTCCCACAGAGTTCAAAAGTCTGTTCTGTATTTCTGTGTCTCTTTTTCTGTTTTGCATATAGGGTTATCGTTACCATCTTTCTAAATTCCATATATATGTGTTAGTATGCTGTAATGTTCTTTATCTTTCTGGCTTACTTCACTCTGTATAAGGGGTTCCAGTTTCATCCACCTCACCAGGACTGACTCAAATGAATTCTTTTTAACGGCTGAGTAATATTCCATGGTGTATATGCACCACAGCTTCCTTATCCATTCATCTGCTGATGGGCATCTAGGTTGCTTCCATGTCCTGGCTATTATAAACAGTGCTGCGATGAACATTGGGGTGCACGTGTCTCTTTCAGATCTGGTTTCCTCAGTGTGTATGCCCAGAAGTGGGATTGCTGGGTCATATGGCAGTTCTATTTCCAGTTTTTTAAGAAATCTCCACACTGTTTTCCATAGTGGCTGTACTAGTTTGCATTCCCACCAACAGTGTAAGAGGGTTCCCTTTTCTCCACACCCTCTCCAGCATTTATTGCTTGTAGACTTTTGGATAGCAGCCATCCTGACTGGTGTGTAATGGTACCTCATTGTGGTTTTGATTTGCATTTCTCTAATAATGAGTGATGTTGAGCATCTTTTCATGTGTTTGTTAGCCATCTGTATGTCTTCTTTGGAGAAATGTCTGTTTAGTTCTTTGGCCCATTTTTTGATTGGGTCATTTATTTTTCTGGAATTGAGCTGCAGGAGTTGCTTGTATATTTTTGAGATTAGTCCTTTGTCTGTTTCTTCATTTGCTATTATTTTCTCCCAATCTGAGGGCTGTCTTTTCACCTTACTTATAGTTTCCTTTGTAGTGCAAAAGCTTTTAAGTTTCATTAGGTCCCATTTGTTTAGTTTTGCTTTTATTTCCAATATTCTGGGAGGTGGGTCATAGAGGATCTTGCTGTGATTTATGTCGGAGAGTGTTTTGCCTATGTTCTCCTCTAGGAGTTTTATAGTTTCTGGTCTTACATTTAGATCTTTAATCCATTTTGAGTTTATTTTTGTGTATGGTGTTAGAAAGTGTTCTAGTTTCATTCTTTTACAAGTGGTTGACCAGTTTTCCCAGCACCACTTGTTAAAGAGGTTGTCTTTTTTCCATTGTATATCCTTGCCTCCTTTGTCAAAGATAAGGTGTCCATAGGTTCGTGGATTTATCTCTGGGCTTTCTATTCTGTTCCATTGATCTATATTTCTGTCTTTGTGCCAGTACCATACTGTCTTGATGACTGTGGCTTTGTAGTAGAGTCTGAAGTCAGGCAGGTTGATTCCTCCAGTGCCATTCTTCTTTCTCAAGATTACTTTGGCTATTCGAGGTTTTTTGTATTTCCATACAAATTGTGAAATTCTTTGGTCTAGTTCTGTGAAAAATACCGTTGGTAGCTTGATAGGGATTGCATTGAATCTATAGATTGCTTTGGGTAGAATAGCCATTTTGACAATATTGATTCTTCCAATCCATGAACACGGTATGTTTCTCCATCTGTTTGTGTCCTCTTTGATTTCTTTCATCAGTGTTTTATAGTTTTCTATGTATAGGTCTTTTGTTTCTTTAGGTAGATATACTCCTAAGTATTTTATTCTTTTTGTTGCAATGGTGAATGGTATTGTTTCCTTAATTTCTCTTTCTGTTTTTTTTTTTTTTTTTTATAGGAATGCAAGGGATTTCTGTGTGTTAATTTTATATCCTGCAACTTTACTATATTCATTGATTAGCTCTAGTAATTTTCTGGTAGAGTCTTTAGGGTTTTCTATGTAGAGGATCATGTCATCTGCAAACAGTGAGAGTTTCACTTCTTCTTTTCCTATCTGGATTCCTTTTACTTCTTTTTCTGCTCTGATTGCTGTGGCCAAAACTTCCAACACTATGTTGAATAGTAGTGGTGAGAGTGGGCACCCTTGTCTTGTTCCTGATTTCAGGGGAAATGCTTTTCAATTTTTTCACCATTGAGGGTGATGCTTGCTGTGGGTTTGTCATATATAGCTTTTATTATGTTGAGGTATGTTCCTTCTATTCCTGCTTTTTGGAGAGTTTTAATCATAAATGAGTGTTGAATTTTGTCAAGGCTTCTCTGCATCTATTGAGATAATCATATGGTTTTTATCTTTCAATTTGTTAATGTGGTGTATTACATTGATTGATTTGTGGATATTAAAGAATCCTTGCATTCCTGGGATAAAGCCCACTTGGTCGTGGTGTATGATTTTTTTAATATGTTGTTGGATTCTGTTTGCTAGAATTTTGTTAAGGATTTTTGCATCTATGTTCATCAGTGATATTGGCCTGTAGTTTTCTTTTTTTGTGGCATCTTTGTCTGGTTTTGGAATTAGGGTGATGGTGGCCTCATAGAATGAGTTTGGAAGCTTACCTTCTTCTGCAATTTTCTGGAAGAGTTTGAGTAAGATAGGTGTTAGCTCTTCTCTAAATTTTTGGTAGAATTCAGCTGTGAAGCCATCTGGTCCTGGGCTTTTGTTTGCTGGAAGATTTTTGATTACAGTTTCGATTTCCTTGCTTGTGATGGGTCTGTTAAGATCTTCTATTTCTTCCTGGTTCAGTTTTGGAAAGTTATACTTTTCTAAGAATTTGTCCATTTCATCCAAGTTGTCCATTTTATTGGCATAGAGCTGCTGGTAGTAGTCTCTTATGATCCTTTGTATTTCAGTGTTGTCTGTTGTGATCTCTCCATTTTCATTTCTAATTTTGTTAATTTGGTTCTTCTCTCTTTGTTTCTTAATGAGTCTTGCTAATGGTTTGTCAATTTTGTTTATTTTTTCAAAAAACCAGCTTTTAGCTTTGTTGATTTTTGCTATGGTCTCTTTAGTTTCTTTTGCATTTATTTCTGCCCTGAATTTTAAGATTTCTTTCCTTCTGCTAACCCTGGGGTTCTTCATTTCTTCCTTCTCTAATTGCTTTAGGTGTAGAGTTAGGTTATTTATTTGGTTTTCTTCTTGTTTCTTGATGTAAGCCTGTAATGCTATGAACCTTCCCCTTAGCACTGCTTTTACAGTGTCCCATAGGTTTTGGGTTGTTGTGTTTTCATTTTCATTCATTTCTATACATA